>NC_043988.1:15874826-16174826 GCF_902150065.1 Myripristis murdjan | reverse complement strand
TACATGCAATAGTAATATCTGTGGACAGATTAGTCAGTTTACTTGTTTGTCTCATACATTTACAGCAAAGTTTGGAAGTAAAAAAAAAAAAAAAAAAAAAAAAAACTGTGCTGTGAAAATAACAAGACAACATGTGAATATTAATAAAATAATCTTGTACCACAGGCATTTTGTAATATATGATAAGGTGTTGATCAGTAGAGTACTTGTCATTTGCAAGTACTCCACTCTACAGACACATTTGCCTGAAAATCAAAATGGTAACACTTCATTTAAGTGGGCTGCAAATTTCATGGTAAGTACGTGATAATTAGCAAATAGTGTATTGGGAATTTCTTTGAATTTACCCTCAAATTGCATCAACATTTACTCAAAATGTTTTGAAAGCCCAAATTTTGTAGTCTAACTGTGTCACCAAACTCTTTGTAGATTAATATTCCAAATGCATCAGTTCATAAAAATGAAACCAGGTCATGGGATTTCTGGAATATCCTGAAATCTTAAGACTTTTGTGCAACCTGAATGCAACTTCAGTTCTGTGCAGCTTATCTTATTGTTTGTATTGCTTATTGTTGATTTTCTACAGGAAAACCACCAAATAAAATCACAACTTCGGTTTGCAACATCATTTGGAATGCATTTGGTGTCAAATTAAAGGTGAAAGTGTCAGTTTTCAGTAAATTTTGAGGTAAATGTTGATGTAATTTTGGGGTAATGCGAAAGAAATTTCAAAAACGTAATTTGCTAATTATCACATATTAACCATGTAATTAGCAGACACACTAAAACATGTTTCTGAAAAAAAGGAAAACATCTGCAAAGCCCCAAAGTTCACACCAAATTGAGCTGTGTAAAGTGAATGCAGCGTGTGCAGCTCTGTGTTATCAGTGCAACAGCCGAGGAGAGAGGTGAGATGGTGTGGGGCAATAACTGATCAAGAAGAACACGCCACATCCATCACAGTGAAGCAGGGACTCAATCTCTGTCTAGTTGAAAGGTCCTTCAGGGTGTAATCAAGAATGAGATAGCATGTTTACCATGCAGATGACAATAATATCCTTCAAATATTGTACAAAGGCCATTCAAGTCTGTTTTTCGAGGACAGGCTCCAAATGGCTCATTTACAAGAAAGTGCCTCCACACTAAAGTTTGAGCGCTCACACGGGACAGAGAGTTTGCAAGCCTGCTCAGTTAAACAAGCTACTGCACTGCTCAATCCACACAAACACACACACACACACACACGCATACATATGTCAGCTCACAATTATGCATGCAAGGTGTGCACAGCCACATTCACAAAGACTCCGTCATCTCCGTTGGACAGCTGCTGCTTGTATGGTGTGAGGATCGCTAGGCACTGCAAAGTGTTTTCTGAGCGAATCATCCCATTAGAACACTTTAATTAGCCTACATCTGGCTGAATACACTGGTCCAATGGTAAAGTGGGGCAGTACATAAGATAATGATGTGATGATGAAATTAGTGTGTGCTCAAGGACTTCCAGCACTGTGTAGACACTGTTGCTTGCTGAACAATATTAGAACGATCAAGCTGACAGACAGTAAAGTATTCGTTGGTCAGCAGCGGTCATAAATAAATTATTTGTAACTAAAATGACAAAAAAAAGCTCAAATAGCAAGGTGCTAATACCATTATTTTAAATTACACTAATTACATTGTGATATATAATTATTATACAGTTATTACATATGATAATTATAGCACTGTAGCGTAACATCTTCAAAAGGGAATAAGTTAAAACTAGCGAAGTACTTGCGTCAACTTCAACACCTGTTAAGTATGTGAAGCTGATCAGTATAACAGCTTGAAATGTCAAAACCAGGTAAGTCAATTTTACACTAAAACTTTCCAATAATTCCCAACATCTACATGAAGCGTGTAACAGCATACAGGTCAGCTTCACAGAGAGAACAGGTGGTGAGCATGAAACGAGTGCTAGTTTTCACTTCCTCACATAAGGAACTCTCCGTCTGATCGACCAAGACAGACTGATTAACAACATGCCTAAAACAGAAGCAACAGACCATACAGTGAAATGTAAATGAATCACCCACATGGAGAAAAAATCTTCCTGATTTCTGAGCAGCTAAACCACTCGGTGTAGCCAGGCTCCAGTGAGTAGTTATTTTTCCTGTGTTAGTGTGCTTTAATTGATGGCATCAATAATTTGACAGGTGGGAACATTATCATAACATCACAGGCCAAAGCATTGGTTTGTTTCACAGACTTGGAAGGTAATCTGAAGAATGCTAAATGCTACAGAGAAAGCACCACCAGACGTCAGTGAAAGTGAATGAATTAATGGTAGTCAATCAACATTGCCCCAAAATACATTCTCCATATGGACTAACCTCGCTGAAACCTGGAAGAAATGCCCTGATTGTGGCAAATGGGAAATTGGGAGGGTGCTAATAAGACCCACCTTCTGTCCTCTCTTTGGTCTCTCAATCTGTCTATCTGAATTTGAACAGGAGAGAGAAACTTCTTAATCGCCCCAATGATTTGAAGTCTCCTCAACAGTGTGAATGCATATTGCCTCAAAGAGCTCCATATTTCACTGGGTGCTCATTTTTTACCTTCACTATTTCCCTCAGGAAATATATTCTCCGATTTTCTCCATCCAGTAAAAACGTAGGTCCAAGGGAATAGGGGAGCTTTGTCATGTCTAATCTGAGCAAAACAATATAAGTAGAAACTCCCCATTTGGTAGTAAGCTTAAAAGGATAGTTGCACACTTTTTGCTTGAATAATGTTTACTGATCACAAATGTTTCAGGTCAAGTTTTCCATCTACACTGTGTAATATACATTTGAGGGAATTTCAATACATTAATTGCGCTTTAATCATCTTTTTTTTTCTTTCATTGATACATTACGGTCAGTTAGAGGCAACAAAAAAAAAACATAAGAACATACGACAGGCTTCAACTTTATGTAGATTTCCTCAAGACCAACATCACGTCAAGACCTTCAAGACTCAATTTATTTAAACAGGCAATCCAACATTTTTCAATATCACCACCGCTTAGACGTCGCCACCTTCTCATTCCATGTACATTTTAAAGCAGATAGCCTACTGGTTGACTGAATTGTACAAAATGTTCTGCCTCAGGGTACAGAATAATTTCACATCTAATTTTACCTTTGGAAATCAGAAATGATAAATAGCACCTCCCGTAATTACTCAACAGATGTTTGAGGAAAGAGGCAGCATCAAGCTTCTCGTTACAAATTATTCATTCAGGCATGTAGGAGAAGAAATCGGGGCTTATTGGACGAGGAATTATTGTTTCGCTGTAGAAATCATGACCTATTTTTTTTTCTTTAGGATGTTATAACCAAGGTTTTCAGCATATACATCTTTATTACACTACCTGAATACTTAAGAATTTACTATTCACTATAGGGAACATGCATTCTTCTTTATTATAAAAATGCTTTGCAAAGATAGTCAGTTAGATGCTGTACAGAGGTCTTATAATGGCAGTGTGAATCACTGCTTTTGTAAATGTAATGCTCTGTAAAGCAAAAAGCAAAATGTTGTGTATGCTATGCCATATGAATAAATGTGAATGTGTCACTTAAATGTGAATGAATCTGTGTGTGTGGGCAGGGGAGGACGGGAGGCACAGATAATGACAATACAGCAATATAAAAATATATGACAATCTACAGCTTGTTGACAAAATGAGGTAGGTCGTGAAATTATTGTACTACATTCTAGTTTGGCCTACATTTGGCAAAATAACTGTGGCAGACAGTAGAAGACCAGCCAGAGCAACATCCCAATGATATAAGGCCAAATGGAAAGTATTATAGTTACAGTTATAGAAAGTTTGCGGTGAAAATGCTGTAGGCTACAAATGCATTACATCACACTGTGAACAGAGATATCCAAACCGCACTAATGCTACCTTGAGGGATTTTGTTTGTATTATTTGATTCTAATTGGGTCCACAGTGGGTGTAGAGATGCATGCATATTCGAACCAGAGACAAACAAGCAATTTTAAACATGTTGGCTGTATTTCACAAGCCTACAGGATCAACAAAAGACAAAGGCCTTCATAAGCTATTCCACAATCTATTCACATTTATTCAAAAGTCCAAAACTCCATTCAAGTAGTCACTTGTGACAAAGCAGTGGATCAGCATGTGCGGCCTTGGAGCTACTTCTCTCCTTGGGGCAACAGGAAGATGGTGAGTTGGGAGAAAATAATTAATCGGATTTTTTGAGATATCACATCAAATCATTTCAATGCCATGTCCTAAATACTCCCTCTGATGAAATTCATTTTTTTTTTTTTTTTAAATTGAAATTGAATTTACAACCAGCGGCCCTGAAAAAAGGGAAATATTTTGCTGTTTAAAGCAGAGGAGTTTTATCCGTCTCAAACAGACAATGGATACACCAGAGCCATGACATGACCACCATCTGGCAGATTTAAGTTACACATGTTCAGTAAAATGTTATAAAACAGGGAACAATATTGCCAAATGAGTGATGGTATAAAGCCATTTAAGGTCAAAATGATCTAATGAAGTGTAAAAGTAAAACTCATCATCTGTGTCAGTAACTCCTGCTGGTCCAAGACAAATTTCTCTACCAAAACTAATACAGTCAAATAACTAAGTATCTGCTAAGCAAAATGTTGTGATAAAATGTTACATCATGATGGTGCAGTATGTTCAGCTTTTTCTAATGTAGTTTCAAAGTATAATGCATTTTAATCAGAGGATGAGGTTTTAAATGAGGCCAAAATGAAGTTTGACTGTAAAAAGTGAAATTAAGTGGGCTAAGTGGGATGAGAAATGCTGACATTAAACGATGTGCCGAGCCGGGGACTCCAGGGACAATTTACCTTGACAGGGAAGCTATCAAACTGTTCTCACAAAACTTTAAGCATAACACTGAGTGGCCCAGACAGTATTTCTTACTATGGCTTTGTGCTGGTAGCTAAGAGGTGACTCTCACAGGTCCAGGAAACTCACGTTCCACTTGACATGAACTGGAAGCTCACTGGAACTCAGCTCATGCATCTTTCATGGACTCTGCTGCCAGGTTTTTGTCACCTCCATCTCTTCCCATTTTCTTTCTTTCTGCAGTCTATGAGCATCGTAATGCAATTAGCATGACCAGACTTTGCCCATATCTTAGACAGCCCCATTATAAATGAAAGAGGAGGCCCCAGGATTTCTGATAATCTCACAAATGCCAAGCCAGCTAAAACAGGAAGGGCTTAAGACACACTAATTTTAAATGGTGATGTAAGGCTAATGCAATAACAAAGCAGCATATACTATTTTTCTTATCTTTGAAGTGCTTTTAAGGAGAAACCCAAGGGGAGACTGATCAGATCAAATTTAAATAGCTGCTAGATCATTTCACTCAGCTGGCCCTTGGTGCCATTATTTTGAATTGCACTTGTCTCATCTTGTGTTTTCCTTCATTAATTTTCTCTCCAATCAATTATCTACTGCACAAATAATTTAGTACGGTGATTTAAGAATTCTTCTATTAACCCTTTTCATTCTCTAGCTACATACAGTAATTCGACAGAGCCTGTAAAGTTAGTTACAGTACGCACTCAAATAAGTACAGTAAAATTGATATCAGTAAAACCATGACCACTTGAGCACCTCCCATACACACCTCCAAAAGCAGTAGAATATTATAGTATCACACCACAGTGCAGATGTGTTTTGAAGAATCATGATAGTTCAAATAAGGTCTCACACACTGTTCTTGCATAGCAGATGGTGGTTTATTAAAGGTTGAGCACTATAGGGCTGTAATTTCAGTGCTGACATTTATTCACTGAAAGCAAAGGATCAACAACAAATAAATATGGCTTGACTCCTTAAGCACATGCAAACAAATGGTACAGTGCCCAGATGCTAGCTAGCTTGCTGGCTGACAAATCTGTGGATAGTTCATGGACGTCTTAGCGAAAGCCTCCGTCTGCAGGCCTGGGCATCAGGGGTGGAGGAGGGTACCGCACTTGTGTTTTCCAACCATTGCAGAGGCTGTGCCATGAGTTGGTTACTTTGACTCACTAACATTGATTGACCCCTGCTGATACTTGCTTGTCATATTTTGCCTCATAAAAACTGAAATATTGCACTGTATTTGCAATGTCCTGCAAGGCTTTCATCTCTGTTTTTCACAACCAAAAAGAACAGTTGTGCACTTGCCTCATGCAGAGACACAGAAACCCAGATACCTTGCTAAGGTGCTGTGATTACTGCGAATGAACATTTATGAATTATTCTGAGGTGAAAATCCTTACATTTTTAGAAGAATCTAAAAATAATTCCCAGAAATTGAAATCAGAACACAACGGTGTCTGTGACTCTGCCTGTCAGTTTTGATGCGTGGACAGATCTGTTCAAGTCTTCAGTCAGTCAGGTTCATTTCAATCAACATCGGGACCACACTGCTGCAGTATACTGGGGTCCCTAAAATGGAGATTTCTGGATACACAGCTGACAGCTATTAGTTTTAAAACTCTGGGGTTCCATAGTGGTCTGGACGGGTGGATATAGTTTCATTTTAATCCAATGGCACAGACATGCCATTGACAGTGCATGGCATGGTTTGGTGACGAAAGCTGCCACCATATCCATCACCCGCCACCAGATCAGCCAAAAGCAAACTTTAATTGCTATAGCCAGGTTCCAACCACTAGAGGGCAGTCGCTATGGATATTTATAACAAAATGTAGAATTCAAATACCTTGTACTAAAATGTCAAGATTTGGACCTGAATCCATCAACAACACTACTGAATACCCATACACATTGATTTTCAGCTAAAAAAAAGTGTTTTAGAGGACTAGTTACTCTTTGAAACCCCTCAAAAACAACAACAACAACAAATTCATAAACAGGAGGGCACTCAGTACAGCAGACACCTTTGTCACAGGAGTACCAGGAAGTGATGCCCCCTGTCTGTGCTAAGCCACGCGCCCTTTGGCATTGCTGTCATTACCATTCAGCCAATCAACTGGGAAGGTTGGTCACTGTGGCCTTGACCCATGACCAAGCTCCCAGCCAGGTTTTGCGCAAATTCCTCCATTATGTTTTGAGTTACCCTGATGATCACTACAGTAATTACATTCAATACCCAACAACCTGGCTTGTCAGGCATCCTTGCCCTTTCAGGATACAGTTCCTGTAAGCAGGTAGACATACTGTACCATCACACCACAGAATAATGACTTATCTAGGGGACATCAGGAAAGCATTGAGACCAAATTGGCTTGCACATGCATGCGCTTCCCTGGAAGTGGGGGGGTGAAAATAATGCAAGTGCTCTCCTGATTTAGAGCCCAGATTCCAACCAAGATGCCTCTGAGATGACCTTGTGATAGCCATTTCGACTAAATTGGGTTTTGTTTGTGTCTATTCTCACGGAAATGGCAGTCCTTTTATCCATTCATCACGACACAATGCGTCGGCATATTTCTAGTGCAGAATACATATGCATGTGGGCATTGGCACTGACCTCAATAAAACGCTACAAGAGTTAGTTTGATGGTCTCAGAAGCTTTCTGCTGGTAATTTCTGTCCCACTTGAATGTTCTACAGGTACAATAACTGAACCCAAAATAACATTTGCATGTCTTTCATTAAGAGAGGTGAATAGTGCTCGCAAGACTGTCCCAGTTCTGCCAAAGATTCCCCAAAGACTACACAAACAAGATAACAAGAGATATCACCGGGCACTTGGAATCCATTTGCCCTCGGTACTTTTATGACAGAGAGCCATGCAGACAAATTTACTATATTAGACAAGTGACACTATATATAGCACAGACTGCATTTGGTGGCACCTAGAAGGTGTATGTATCAAATGCTCTTCTTGAGGCAATATGAAATTTATCATCCCATTTTTCCGCCAAAATTGAGTAAACAAAGTCAAAACAAAGTGAGAGTTTTCCTGATTATTACTGAATGGACAATGTGATTACATTTACCCCATGAGGACGAAATGGGAGGTAATTATTTTACCTGTGTAATAACACAATACTCATCTTTCTGAGCAGAATAACACACACATAAAAAAGAGGATTTTATTTCACCGTCCCAGCATGAGGCCCAGCATCTAGGAACAGATTTTGAGATTTGAGGCTGGCTATTTTAAGAGTAATTTTTTTTTCCCCCAGGGTATGTGATTGGCAGTTGTAGTAGGTGTTTTTGGACCCAGCATATTAGTAATAGCACCCCACCCCCCACCCCCCTCAAAATGCAAGTACATTGATCTTACATTATTATATCTAATGTTTATTTCTATATAGTTAAATTATTGTTGAGAGGAGTATATTATTGGATGGAAGAATGGAAGATAACTAGATGTTTGTCACTCGCATGATAAGCTCAGTCACAATATCTTGCCAGCAGTAACATGACAGCATTGATTCAAACACGATAACTCTATCCTCACTTTAACCTTTCTTAACCTACTTTAGGCCTATAAACATGATCTGATGGAAGGACACAGCTGTAACCACTGATTTCAGCTCACATATAGGCTACCATCTCACTCACTCCATTTCTCCTGTGTAGTGTATTGTCTCATCACAGATTTACTACTTCCACCATGTTAAATAATCCAGCAAAAACAGCAGCACCACAACCAGGGACCTAGTGACTGGGCCATTTACAGTGAATACTCAAGTACTCTAATACGTCTCCTCTAATGGCCTCTGGTGGCCTGCTTCAGAACAGCTCAATACCCCTCCCATCTCCATGCTCAGCAACCCAACTTCTCACTAAAATTATAAATAATCATTTTTCTACTTACTGTCTCAACAGTTAATCTCACTTCTTGAAACTGATTTAAAAAAAAAAATAAATAAATAAATAAATAATAATAATAATAATAATAATAATAATAATAATAATTGTGCAGTTAAGACAATGTCACAGGCTTGTTTAAAGTTGTCTTGCTTAGTGATTGACAGTTCGCCTTGCTCCACCATGGCTCCACCCCTTGCCTCATTCTGTCTGCTCTGGCTTCAGAAACTGACAACATGGTGGCGACTGTAAACACAATCTCCGGGCTTCAAAGCAACCAGTCTGAAAACAGTGGGTGATTTACAGTGTGTGACAGGAACCCAGCAACTGTGTGTGTGTAGGCTGGAGCAAACATTCCTCCTGTCAGTCTAACGTCATGAATCAATGTTCCAGTGCATATCTGCAAATAAACATGATTGGTTACACTGTCACAACTGATATTGTACAGCTATAGCTTGCATTCTTTCTGATACAGCTTAGAAATAATGAGTATTAAAAAAAATAATAATAAGTGGGCGTACCTTTTTGCTAAATGTCTTAATGGGGAAAAGTGAAGGAGAATATGTCTATACAGTCCATTCAGTGCGCGAATACACTCTCATCTTCACTCAGTGTCATTGCTTTGTGGGAAACTGGAATCACATTAAAGCCTTTTTGGGACTTTTTTGGGCTACCGTGGGGTTTAATGCATCAAATTTTTCTTATTCATGCAGCATGGTGTGACACATTGACTCAGCAGCACTGAATGTGTGAACTGTCTACACTCTTCCACAACTAGATGCTGCATTCCCAAAGTTAATTATGAATCTGACATGTGCCATCAATTCGGCAGATGTCTGTCCCCATCCCTTAGTCTTACGTTCCCAAAAAGCACATTTTTCATTCCTCAGACTTGCTAGTTGGAGTGTTACACTGAAATCAGTGCTGAAAATCATATTATATGTAACAGCTGTTGTCTGTGTGTGGCAGAAATCTGTCAGTTGTAGTTCAGCCGTAAATCTTGTTAAGATAGCTACCCTGGCCAAGTGTTGTGTTCTGTGAGACACAAAATATATGTCAACATACCCCCAGACAGGAGAAAGCACATAAACACAGGCTCAGAGGCATCCAAACCTGAATTTAACACAGGAGCATAACCTGCCATATAATTTTCTATCCATCATGCATCAGAATCAATTTACTCGCCATCTGCAAAAAATGTATCGTGTGTGTGGCATTGAACGCAGATGCATCAAGTTACATACTCTGAACATACTTTGTAAGAGTATTGAAATACATACTGACACATAGTACTGACCCAAGGTAAACATGCAGTAGGAATACTAAATTCAGATTAGGTTCAACTAAGACTGACTGTTACAACCCTAAAGATGGGAAATGTCTAGGGATATAAGGGAAGCAAAAAAGATGGTTGTACAGGCATGTACAGCCATTTATTTGTAGTGAGTCAGGGTAAATAAAAAGCACAAAAATGAAATACAGGGCAGTGGATACACAACACAGTGCAAAATACATACACAACACTAGCCTGCTCTCAAAGAAATACTAATCTACCTGATCCATTCAGCTGTTCCTGAAAACAGCTGAAGGTGTAAACAAAAAGAGCCTACCTAGGCTACACTAAACTTACCTGCATAAAACAAATTTACATTTAGGCCACCACTCAAAACCCAAACACAGCAAGACAAATAAAGGGTTAGTGGCTAGTAAAACAAATTACACTGTTCGAAAACTAACAAAACAACGGCATCCACTTAAGTGTCCACTGACAAACAATCCCTCAACAAAAAGAGTAAACCTAAGTTTACAGTCTCTCTTAGTTAACAAGCCGTTAACAGCAAACAAACCACGTGTAAATTACACAATGAACCAAAGCATGAGAGCAAATACCAAATACTGAGGAGAACTGCTCAGGTTAAATCACAGCTGCGCCCGGTGGCTGTCACAGCTTTTATGAGCCGGGAAGGGATGATTCGTCCGACGTGGATTGGACCAGCGACAGCTGGAAGGCGGAGCAACCAGCAGGTGGAGAGCGCAGGTAACAGCACCTGAGGGCGTGGACTCGAGGAGGGAATCCCGGGGAGGGCTGTGATGTCATATCATTCATAAAATACCACTAATACAAAGAAAACTCACCACCATGAACAGAAACTAACAAGACAAATGGGAGAAATGTGCAATAAACAAATTAATTATGTAAAACAAATGATGAATAAGGAGGGAGCCGTAACACTGACACACTGCAGGAGGACACACACACAATAAATAAATAAATAAATAAATAAATACAATAAAAAATAAAACAAACAAACAAAAAAACTTTGACAGAGGTAGAAGTACAAAAATAGAAAATTATTTATATCACCATGCTCAAATGAAAATTGCAAAGTGAGATTAAAATGACAAACGTTTCAATCATACAGTCATCATCAATATCCAAGGAGCATATAGGAAACTGGCAGATCCAAATGAGTAATTTAAAGGGGCGTGTCTGGGGTGTGTCTAGTGAGTTACCATGCTAATAACTATGAATAAGTGCTCACTGTAATCAGTGGTTTCACTCCAGAGCTGTGTAATTATTTGGCCCCTCAGATTTCAGCATTTTACTGAACAAAATTAGGTTGCTCTGCACAACAGGAGGTAGGTCCTATTGCAATTCTTTCTCCCTTTTCTGCTTTTTTTTCTCGCACTGCTTTGCCAATCCATCCACTGCACTGTTTTAGTTCTGTCAGTCAGTTACACATGGAAGCAGCAGGAGAGTATTTAATTTGATCCAAGCCCTGTCATTTCTGCTCACTTGATAATGTAACATTTTACAGCGTAGGGGTGGACACGCTCCTGATGGGAACAAGACCTCTAATCTCCACATGTTTCTGCAAATAGCTTTGCACATACGATAGACAGGAAGACAGAGAGACTCCAAATTACATTCCACTCTCTGTGAACATTTTATTTCACAGTTTAACATTTCACAAATATAGAAAAGGGCTTTTTTAGAATTTTATCTCAATGCCCAAGGATTGGCTGTATGTCTCAGATGGAATAGAAATGCAGCTCTCGCTATGTGCATTCGCAATAGTAGCATATGCAGCAGGAAAAAAAAATGTGTTGCTTTCATATAAGATCACCGAGAGTTTGTGTGTTATCCAGAAGGTTGTTGTCATTTTTTGTTGTTACATAAGAGTAAACAGTGGATAACAGTGCAATTCACTGGGGCTGAAAGAAGGAACACCTTAAAGGTAAAATAGGCAGTTTTTCACACTGGCATTCCCAGATGACAGTGAGAAGTAAATTCTGAAGACCTAAAAACCCAGAAATTGTGTCACTGATACCAGTTTACTCAAACCTCACTTTCCTCTTCTCAGTGAGGTGGAGAGGAGCCTCAGCCATTGTTGGTGAGTGGAGCTCTCTCTGGATGGAGTGCCTGATCTCTGCTGCTGAAACGCTAGTTTTGTATTTTGCTCATTTCAATGCAAAAGTGTTCATACCCGACAGCAAAGATCTGATTTGTGCAAATAGGGCAAACATAAATCGGTTATTTGGGCTGCTAAGTCTGCTATATTTGCTATAATTTATATTAGGGAACACATCTTAACCATTAATCAGTCACTTAACATGCATTTTAGTTGAATATTGGTTCATTACAAACAATTTATTGCAACCTTATTCTTCACTATTGTATTCTACATGTAGAGCCCATTTAATGCGGGTATTCCCTCACCAGCCTCCTAATTAGAGTTTTACAGTCAGTTAGGTTGTTGCTGTACATGAAATGCCATGCTTCGCTCATTATGGGGTTTGTAAGGTGTTTGTTACTTATTTTCCCTCAATTAAGATTTCTGAATAACATTAATTTATATGAATCAGAACACTAGCATTAGTATTAGTAAAGCCATAGCTGCTTTAAATGTTGTCCAAAACCTTTTTTTTTCCTACTAATACAAATTTGGTGCCATCTTCACTAAATTTGGCTCGTAACATAGAACATATATAATAACTACATAAAAAAAAAAAAAAAAAAACAAGGAAACTACGCTTTCAGTCTTGTGGACAAGGAATATAGGAACTTTAAAAATATATATGTGGAGTATGAACCTTTAAAGGTGAAATGCAATTCACTTTTCATGTAATTCCCAGTTCACTCAGTTAGAGCTACATGGCTGGATGACCGCCAGCATGGTGGCTCGCTGGTTCATGCTGTCCTCGCACAGCAAGGTCTAGGGTTTAAACTCAGCCCTGGCTCTGTGTTTCTTCTGTTTTCTGTTTTCTTGTGGGATTCTTCTCACAGTGCTCTCACATGCAGCTCAGCTGAATTCACTGCTCTGTGTTGCCCAAAGGTGTGAGTGTGTTTGTCTGTGTGTTTGCCCTGTGTTCGACTAAGTGACCTGTGGATGGATAGGTGTTTTGTATGTAGGATAATGCTTACTATATGTCCCTTGCAGTATTTTGTATCACATTATGTGTAAGATGGGAATATTGTAGCAGTAATGGGAGAAAAATAAAACTGAGGAAAAACGGATGTGGGACACATTTGTCAGGCAATGATAGCTAAAACTTCTGATTAACAGAATATATAGAAACTGGTTTTGTGACTGCCAGTCCGCTGCACTACTGTAACCAACTATTCCAATAAAAAACAACAGTTCTTGTAATTCAAGTTCAAACTTCTAGAGCCATCAAACAATTTGGGCAATTTGTGGACAGACAAATGTGTTGTTTGTGAGGCAGTATGTTTTCAGAGATTGTTTCCTTTTGGAAACTTACATTTCTCCCCCAATAAAACACTTTCACAAAGCCAAGCGAACACTTCATGTTTACTGTGATTGATTATTTAGCTTGAACTGTTTCCAAGTCTGCGGAAGTTGTTTTTTCAGCCTGCGCAGTCATTAATAGAAGCACATGGCTTCTTCAGAAGGTAAGAAAATTAATGAAGCTGCAGCTCTCCAACCAGGAAGGGAACTTAACACCTGCCAGAAGCCAAATGGTTGATTGACTGTAGCTGGCACCAGTTTGTTTTCAACACTTGACATAATCTCTTACACATGAAATAGAATTAAATGAGGAAACATAACACAAACCATATTTAACCTTGGTCTTTTAGAGTCACTTGATCATCTGGAGCCCCTGAGCTTCAGCCCAATAAAACCTGTGTATTGCCAGCGCCCTGACAATTAGTCAGGACTTGCTAAATTTGGTAGTATTTGAAGGTGCACTGCCTAAAAATGGTGAGGGTCAATATAATATAAATGAGGACATTTAGACTCATCTGACAAAAAATAAATAAATAAAATAAAAATAAAAATAAAAATAAACAAAAAAGAAATAAAAGAAAAATCATTTGATGGCTGAGTCTACACGGTTCTCTTACTCGCCAATAAATTAGAAGTGCCTTTAATGTAAATTTTACTTGGCAGCTTACATGTTCTACCTAACACTTTTTTTTCTGTTGTGCAGGGTCTAGTGAATGCAATCAGAAAACCAGCCCACAAGCCCACAAAAATGCTGAATTTCTCTCTAACTTTTGATCTAATAACACTAACGATTTTGAGTGTAATAGATTTTGATGAATATTACAATGTTAAACAATTCAGCCGATGATTTCATTAGCTTAAGTAAGGGAGTAAGGGAGCCTAGATCAGCTATACTAATTCCAATGGAATCCATTAATCAAACAAATACAATTATTTTTGTTTGCATAATCCATTTATGAGTGTAGTCCTAGACAATAAATGTATGTGGAAATGCCTTATTGTGTATGGGGTGACATTCTCCTCCCTATATTGATTTAATGCAGGTGAAATACCACACAGGGGGCATTATTTCAAGGAAGAAAGAAGCCTGCTCAAACAAGCTTAGCCACTAAGCAGCTTAGACCCCCAGAAAGCGGCCACTCCTTCAGAATGAAGCATCCTGTATCTTACTGATCATGCTTTAATGGATAGGACAATCAGACTAAACAGATTGTTTTCTAATCAGCTTTTAATTGCCGTGCAACTTCATTCACCTGAGTTACGAGGCAATTATCTCCCCCCTACACTGGCACTTTGATAATTGAATCATTACTGGACAGTGCAGCATCCACCGTTGCATGTTTGTCCTTCGACTCACGTTTTGATCCCCTGCCACAACTGAGAGAACTCAGCCGAGGGACGGAGAAACTAGGTATGGCAGGCTCAAGGTAAATCAATGAAAGCAGCACACTGTGGCAGAACCTAGCTGGTTCAGAGCCAAGCTTGATGTTGTACAAATCCAAGCAAGGCAAAGCTAAAAGATTTTTTTTACCAAGAAGTTATATATAACTGAGAAAGACAACTACAAATGGCCATGGATGAAGTGTAAGGTAAACCTACTCCAAATCTCTTAATCTGTTTTATTTATGGAATTGTTGGTAAGTTGGTAAGATGTATACTGCATGGTAAGTTATAAAGGTAGGGTCTTTTCATTGCACAAAAGACTGATGTAACCACCAAAGTGCACTTGTATGTTTTTGACAATGTTTTTAAGGGAGGATGAACTTCTCAAGAATGCAAGAACAGAGAACAGTTTGAGATGAAAAAAAAAATATGACTGTGATTTGGCAGAACAAAGTAGCTGTGAACTGAGGCTTACTAATGCGGTGTTATTATTTTGCCATCATTTTTGCAAGGATACTTCAATATTACATTTATCAAGTTTTAGCCCACAGCCAGCGACTAAAATAAGATGACATTATCAACTTAAAATGCCAAATGACGTCAATTCCATTAGCTATTTCTTTTGTCTCTTTGATTGTGACAGAGCAACAGATGTTAAATTTTGCAAATGGGAAGCTGTAATGCTCCCTGAACTGACATGGGTTGCATGTTTGACATTGTACTTGTGAAGAGAAAGCTCTTTATGACAGATTATAGCAGTGTTATGAATCTTGTGGTTTCCCATTTTTTGTCATCAGCCGAGTCACAATCCAGTCTCTTTGATTGGCATTTGTCTGTCCTTTATTTGTGATCCTTTGTTTAGAAATCATACTTCATCATGCATTTGTTCTTGGCCAAATTAGCATCTGATGCATCTTCAGTTGTTATATAATCTGCACGTTCTTTATTCATCCTCTGTCTTTGAACTCTTTCTTTATTATTATATCAAATGTGGAATGGAGAACAGTAGAGATGTGGAAAGGTCAGTTTGTTTGTTTCTATCAAGACGAGGGAACCTGAGGGACTTTTGCTACAAGGCTGCCAATCACTGACTTGGCTGTGTAATGATGCTGCATTTCACTATGGTCAGAAGTGGGAGGTTGGAAGTCAGAAAGGCAAAGGCTTCATTACCAGCATGGTTTGTGACTCTCTAAAACCATGTAAAATTATCTACTTTTTCCAAGGCTTTCTTTAAAAGTTATTTTATTATTTATTCATCAAGTAAAGTTTGTAGATTGAAGCTGTTTTGTTGGTTCTCAGCTTCCACATGATGCAGTTTGCACATCATGCTGGCGATTGGCAGCCGTGTCAAAAGCCTTTCTGAAATAGCAAGTCTTTGTAGATGCATTGGCACTTGACAGCGGCTATATCAACAGTGGAAACCATTCAGTAACAAAAGAACAGCAAAACCGCATGCAGCAGACAAAGCCTGTTCAAAATCACAAGTGAATATTGGCTTTTTTAAAATAATTTCAGATTCCTTGCATTTGTTATCTCCCTCTTCGACACCTGTTGCTGTCTTGGATTCAAGTTACCTTTGCCTCAGGCTAGATGGTGTTTGAAAAAAGACAGCTCATCAAGATGAGTGGCAGGCTTTGGGGTAGCAACTTGACTAACTAGGGGGGTGGAGGGCAGGACGAACAATATACTTAGTGTCTCAAAATAAAAAGTTTCATATTGCAGCTTTAAAGAAATTATCAAATCAAAGAGTTTGGGAGGTGGACAAATTACCCAGAAAAATGAAGACACTGGTATTTTCTTTTCAAATTATAGCAGTGGCTTACAAAGGTAACGAGTGGAGTAAAAGAAAACAAGGCAGGCATATTAATTCACAGATATCTTTTTATTTGTCAAACTGAAAGAGCTTTTGTTTGAAGCAACATCTTTTTTTTTTTGACTGTACACAGTAATAGTTTCTGACTCTCCTCTTAAGACTTGAACTTAACCAGCATATAATTGGTACATTTTCTAGATAGTGCTTGACACTCAGACTGAGGAGATAAGAAATAATGTGTGAACAGTTGACACATAAATACAAATACAGGATGAGTTTTACTTTGTTCTCTCCTCTTCACCCATAAGATGAAGTTTTACAATGCACAAGACAATCGATGGTGAGTACAAAGTAAAGGCTATTAGATTTGTTAGACATGTAGGAACATAATGTGCCTGTGGACATCTTTGTTACACTGTATTGTTCACACTCCATACTTCATGCAGACTTCTTCAATGGTCTGTAGCAATCTTGCTCTGTGAAACGTATTCACAGGCAGCCAACTACAAAAATCAATCATAGCAGATGTTGGGCGAGAAATATAGATATTTGGCAACAAAACAAAAACTCCAGAGACAAAATAGAAATTATGTTTAGCCAATACAAAGAAGTGATTTTCAACAATGCATACACTGTGTCTATATACGCATGGAATGATAGACACTAATTTACACCAATAACAATTTTCACATACTGGTAATCCACAGTAGGTTCTTTCAATGAAACTTGTATTAGTGAGTACAAACTGGGTTCGTCAACATAACGCATAAGTGACCAGCTCCAAGATATCCCTTTTAATATGAGACTCACAAGGGCTGTCTCTATGGGAATTTACCAAACCAGGATAAAGAGTGGCTGTTTTTCCTAATAGTATTCACAAATCTTTAGTACTGTATCCCAAAATTTTTCTTAACCAGGATGATAACCTTGTTAGAGTCTGAAATGCCCTGACATACAGCAATATAAAATAATCTCCAAAATATTTGGACAGCAACAAATTTCTTGATGTTTTGTTGCTGTGCTTTTTTTTTTTTTTTTTTTTAATCATTTTGATGCAGAATTACACAGATTCAAGTTTAACTACAAAGTTAAACTTACATTAAGGGAAATGAAAAGTGACAGTGGCACTCTAACAACACATAATGTATTAAATTAAGTAGTAATTTCCTTGTACTATAAACTGATGATGCTTTAATTGACCATAACATTTTGTGTTGTTGCACTCTCATTGCACTTTTATCACTGTGAGCTTTTTTTTTTTTTTTGGAAGGAAATTTGTCTCTTTTTGCATCGCCTGGCCGAACTTTTTCTTTTTCCCATTTGGGATTATTGTTGTGACTATCTGTTGCTACACCCTCATCTGTTTTTGAAAACAACACACCTTGGGTAAAAATATTGAAGGGCTACATCATTTTGCTCTCTCATATATTAAAAAAAAAAAAAAAAAAAAAACATTTTAAACATGAACCGACTTCTGCAGGACTCAAGTAGGGCTGCAGGGAAAAGGGAAGTTTTTTGTCTGTTTTTTTTTTTTTTTTTTTTTTTTGTCTGTTTTTAGACATTAAATGCCTTTGAACATTTAGAGCCAGATTTACTAAACCTGTTTGGACTTTTCAGTGTTTTTGTGTGTTTTTGAGCGTTTGATACAGCCAGCCCTACAGTATGAAATGACTGGTTAGCCATACGACTGAAAGGTGACCAGTCTTACATGGATGGCATGTAGCATAAAAAATATGTGGTTCATTTCAACTGTTATTCTCACACTTGAGAGCCATTAGCAATCACTGGTGTGATCCAAGCCATTTTAACCTCTGCAGCAGGAACATTATGTTCTGCCCCAGGCTCTTGATTACCTGCATTTATTTAGCCAACCAGTCCTTCCAGTTCAGTTCTACTGGGGTGCAGCCCCCAGCAGGACTGACACGTTTGACGTAACCATAAATTTTTACATGGTGTAATCTTAACCCATCTTTATACTTTTATGACCATTATGTGTTAGATCATGAAGAAAACTGCTGTCATGTCAAGTATATTACCATTATATTGCATATCCGACATAACAGTGGAGACCCATCCCCCCGCAGTTAACACACCATCCAAATTTAGAGCTCTCTGCACTTTAACAATGGTTCATTTTCATTGTATATTTCAAATAAATACAGATATTCATATATTATAAATCTTGGACATTTGCTCTCTGTTGAAAATGTTTTTTATATTAAAGTAAGCAAAGAAAACAGTCATTTTTCATTTGAAATATTTATAAATGAATGACTTAAATAATTGCTCTCATTGCCATGTTATTTCTTTTTTAAATAATAACACATAGACTATGTTAAATAGGTGTCCAGAAATCATAGATTTGTGGGTTATTACGGATGACTTCTATCCTGAGCTTTTCAATTCATTCAACTTAGATCTCCAAGACAACAAAACAACATGAAACATGATTTTTTTTTTTTTTTTACAAATGAAATGACAAGTGAGACAGATACATCTGAATAAATCTAAAAAAAACAAACAAAAAAAAACAAAACAAAAGAAAACAAACAAACAAAAAGATGTCCAGATATATCAGACAAGGTATTACAAAGATAATCAAATAGGTACAAATTAAAAAAAAAAAAAAAAAATGGAAACCCCTTATTAGAGCATTAGGACATTGCAACTGGAGACAGCCAATAAGCCTCAGTGTCAGTGCTGCAGTACCAATTTTCACCGCAGCACTTGTTTACTGTCTCAAATATCAGTCACTCAATAAGCTTTTGCAGTGTGTCGTACTATATCAGAACTATTTAAAAATGCACATAAAAATAGGTCCCTAAATCAAAGCCATTGCTCCTAGGGCTGGAGGTTTTAAATGATTTGTCATAATATACATTTATAATTTATGCACCATGCAATTTCTTAGTGTTTTACATATAATACAAGAGCACTGATATGGTTTTCTTTGATGAAGTAATGTCAGTGTCGGTTAATGATAAAAGCATGGCTTGAGGAAGTGTCATAACCAAAGTAAAAATATATTTGATACTGTTATATTATGTGATCTTTTAATGGTATTTAGACAGTTTAATCACGAAATTAAGTCTGTTAATCGATGAGGTCCAATGAAGCATGGCAGACATTATTTTCACGTCTTTGTTAAAAAGTGACACTGTACAATAGTTTCCATGGCAACAAGTTCAAACCACAGTGAGAGCCCTGTTCCACCCCGCCCACCCCCCAACCCACCCACCCTATCCCCTTCCTATATGTTACATAAGTTCATTCCAAACAGGATGGAAAACCTTGAGAGGAATAAAAAGACAAAGATCACACGTTAAAGAGGAAATTAAAAGACGAAAGTGGGACGGGGAGGGAGGGGGGCGGAGGGGGCAGGTTTAAATCATTGTACAAAAAGAAAACAAACAGCAACCCACCACAACCAAACACATATTCTTGAAAAATCCATTGGAAATCGATTTCTTTTTACAGGTTGCACAGTTTATATTGAAATACCGGCTGAGATACTCCAGTATGCCAGGGAACAGGGGAGAGGGCCAGAAGGATGGAGGAGAGGGTTTCACTCTTCCTCTGTGCATCCGAGTATCTCTGCACGCAAAGTGATCCTGCCGTACCATGACCAGGGAAGGATCCGGATGAGCCGAGCATAGATGGGTGGATCTATCACGTTCTTTCTGTGTGTGTCGTTGTCAAAGTTGCCTTGGAAGACCTAAAAAAAAAAAAAAAAAAAAAGCAGCAGAAAATTATGGTATTATGGAGCATTGTTATTTATGCAGCCTAATGTGATTCCACACAGCCGAGCCAGACAACAGAAAAAGGATTTTCCCTGGTTTATAATGAGTCTTTGATAGTGGCCCTGCCGCCGAGGCCAGATGACGTCACGCTCATTTGCACACAAGTAGCATGAGATGTGCCAATTTCAGTGTGTCTGCAAGTTAGATTTAGTCTTCTCAGCATGTTTTTAATGCCACTTAGAATACGAGATGTGATACATTTTGCCCATGAAATAAAGGTGAATTACAGAAGACGGATTTGGTGGCTGCCAAAATTTTCCTCATGAAGAAAAAACAAAACAAAACCCTGCCTGGTGACTGGTGTTAGGTGAGGGCCTATTGTGCCTGACATACATTCTTGATCGAATCATATTGTATTTTCAGAATTCACCCATTAACAGAGGTGGAAGTAACTAATTACATTTATTCACTGAGTAGCTTTTTGTGTACTTGTACATCTTTGAGTACTTTGTAAAGACAATTTTACTTTTACTTAAGTACATTTTTGCTGTTGTAATTCGCCACATTTTAAATCACATCCATTACAGAGAACAAATGATCAGTGACAGACTGTGGAACTTTTCACAATAAAAGCTCACCCAGCAAAGATGAGAAGAACAATCTGCTTCTACATTGTTGGTTCTACTTTTTGTCATTGCCACATTTCCAATAAAAGCTGCATGGCGAAAAATCAAGTATGACTGATAGAAGTGTGGACCATTTACACTCAATTTGTAAAAATAATATCAGTGTGTTGGCATGATGATGAAAGTCATGTAGACTCAACCATCAAATTGTGTGCTTATTCCACATTTGTCAGCTGAGTCTACAGGGTCCTAACTTCATTCAACCCTTGGCAATTTTGCACCTTTAAAATAATCTAGTTTGAACCGTGTTCTCTCATCTTTTTCTAACTGCGTGGAACAGATCACAACCAACACAGTTACTGTTAAGAAAAAAAAAAAAACTGAGAAACTCCTTTCTATCAACTCAGTGGCATCTTCCAGATAATTAAGACCATTTAGATGCTTCTGAGAACGATGTCTAACTATTTCTAGAGACAGACAAAAGACAAAAGAAGTACAAAAGAATAATTGTCACACTGAGATGCATACTGCGTTGTTGATTATTAAAAGCTTTGTGTGGCTCTGTAGTTAATCGACAGCAGAATGAAATATAATAAGCGAGAAATGCACCTATGGGAACTGCTTCATTGAAGGATATGATCATTTCAATTAAACAGACGTGATTACGCCCCTCTAATTGGGATGTAATGGGATTCATTGTTGTGTGGAATGCATAATCAGTGGGCCAAATCCAAACAGGTTATGGAGACAGTATGTAGTGTTGACCCCCTGTAAAGAAAGAGCCCTGAGAAGCTTCAGCTAATTGGTTTTCACATGATAGGTGCCATTTGGGTCTGATTGGATTCAGAAAGCAAGTATATAAGATTTATAAATGCCAATTGGATCTGAAAGCAGCTACATAAGATTCATAAATGCTTAAGTCAGTATTATTGCCTCTGCACTTCATGCGTCTAACGTCACAAAAGACTAATTATCTGGAGATTATTTCATGCCACATCAGTTGACTATTGTTCTCTTTATGCTTGACATTTTAGTCAACCAGTTGTGGGGTAATTATTCCACCTATCACAAAACTTCTCCATGCTATTTGTCAGATGTTTCCTACTCATCATTTCTGGTTTTCATTCAGGATGTAGCTTATATGCAGGTAAAGACTGTATAGGTGTTAGAAAGAATGGATTTACAGAGACAGTATTTTTCAGTATCAGTATCAGTGTCAGTAAATATACAATTTATCTACAGTGTTTCTAAAGGCAATAAGTCCTGCAGCAAGCAATTTTTCATGTTTGAATTTTATATGGCATATTAGAGCACTGAAGATTTGTATTTTAGTAAAATATAAATCTATATTTTACAAATGATAATGTAAAACAATTTTACATTATCATTTGTACCTGTTTATAATGGGAAAAAAAATAATTTTTAAAAGATTTGACCTGCTGCAGAATTACCATCCAAGCAAAGCTGAGAGATGATTGTGTTAAACAATAACTTAAAGGTTCCAAAAATTAGAGCTGACGCTTTTGAATTTAGGGGCATTTTTAAGAAAGCGGCTGAGCATAGCCTTATTCAGTTTGGATAACCAGACAGCTTCTACATGTTACACACAAGACAATTTACTCAGTGTGTCACTTCAGCAGACAAAGGAAGGTATCAAAACAAGATTTGTTCCACAAATGGCTCAGCTTGTGCACAAACAGTCTGTGAGCACTGAGCAGTAAACGTCTCAGCTCCTCCTCTCAGTACAATGAGCATCAAGAGAGGAAATAAATCTGGTGACTTCTTTTGAGGTGTGACATTTAGTTTAACCACAAAAATATCAATTACATCATGTCTTATCCCTGGCAGAAGGTCTGACACCCAGTGGTGTGATATGTCTAAAATTCATAAAACCTATTTCTGGACGTGAGCCAAAAAAACTTTCACTATTGTGGTTCGATGTAGTGGTGGACATTATGCTGGTAAGTTCAATATTTAATTACAATACTCACCCTTGAATTAAAAATATTGTAAATTAACATAATTGAAACCCTCGGCAAGGTTGTTATGCTAAACATGCTTCAAGAGACACCACCAGAAAAAAAAAAAAAATTATAGTGATATACAACAATATCTTCTACCTTTCATGAGAGCACGTCTCAAATAGTCTCTGACCACGCATTATTCTTTCATTGAGCTGCAGCCACAGTACTGTTTTCACTTCTAAACAGCACTCCACCTACAAACCACTACAGTAAAATAACTCATTAGCTGCACAAATTAAACCGAATGAGCTGCTCATTCCACATAGCAACCAGAGATGAAGGCATGTTTGAACAGTCCTGCCAAAACAGCCGGCCGAAGCTGCCGACGCCGCGTTGCTACGCGGGATGAGTAAATATTTGAATCCTCTTGCCAAACCTTCCACCTTAAGTGAAACCAAATGGCTTATTGGTTCTTTGAAGATGTAATGTAATCTTAATTACAAACACAAGAAGCCTGAATGAGCACAAATGGTAATCATGTGTATCTACTTATGCCACAGTTGCGAAAATCATGACCATATATGGTTATTTGAAAGCTCCTTTACCACAGAACTGCAGTAATCGCTACTACTTTATTAGTCAACGCATATGCAAGTATTTATGCAGCTTAGCGTGCTATGCCATCTCATAATAAGAATGAAAATAGCTTTTATATGTTAAGTTTACAAACTGTGAGACAAAACCCATGATTAAACACAGTGCATTAAAAGTAAAACACCATCCAAGATTTAATCCACTGCATGGAAATTTTGTTGTCGCCTGCCTCGGGGCCTCGACCCCCCCTTGCTGCTTTTGTTGTCTTATTGTCTGCTAGTGTGTTCTCTTTTGCATGAAGACTGTATTGTTTGCAAATTGCTCCCTGGGTCGGCACCTGTTGCACGCCTATCTGGCCAAAGAAGGGTCTCCTCTCTCCGTGGTGCGTCTCAAGATTTCTTCTGTTTCTATTCTCCCCGTTATGGCTTGGGTTTTTTGGCGAGCTTCTTCTTGCCCGCTATGAGGATGAAGTCACGGGGTGTCATCCTGTTTGTTGTAAACATGTGGGCATGTATAGCGCTTTGAGACTGTAAACAGTGATACTGGGCTTTAAATAAACTTGAACTTGAACTTAGCTTGATGTTGAGGTTTGCGACTGTCACTCCTTATCCTTGTGAGACCCGACCCAAGAACTTTGTTGGGATAGAACTTGTAACCTGAGGTGGTAATTTACCTGTGGTCATCATAAACAGAAATGCTTTTCTTCAACTGAACACTGATGCTCAAAAAAAAACAAACAAACAAAAAAAAACAACCATTGTTTTAAATGTGTGTGCTACGATTGTGGATGTTATTCTCTGTGTGTCTCTGTGTGCAGTGGCAACACATATCTCAACAGTCTTGGCTGTATAAAGGCTCTTTATATCCAGCATGCTATTATTCTGTTTACTTGGGTTGCTGGTGTTATGTTTGCTGATTTGAAACTTGCCTTGATGTTGTTGGCCAATGTGTAGATATGCTAATGTGTGGAATGTATATTTACCAATATGCTCTTGGAAGTAATCCTACACCACTATCCGTGCTCATATGTGGGCAACTTTTAATTACTCACAAGCATGTAATGGCTCTGCTTGGTTCGTTAAAGGGCTCAAATGAATGCTTTAACAGAGCAATTTAGTTTTATGTTGCTGCGAGTTACGAAATGGTACATTATAACTGAGACTTGCAGGGGTTTTTGTGTGTGTGTGTGTGTCTGTATGTGAATAAACGAACACAATGCCACTTCTGTCATCCTAGTTTTTTTTTTATTGTTATACATCCAGTCATTATCAAGCAAGTTATTGTGTAAGTCACAATAGCTATTCATGTTTCATAAATGATTAGGCAATATAGTTTCTCTGTTATCTAAGCAATACTGAATTATTTTACTATGTATTTCATTATCATATCATGGTTTCTAGATGCAAAAGACAAGTTCAGTGAACTTCTGGCTGCTCAGTGGCAGGTGGACATGTGAGATGTAATTTTCTTTGATCAGCATGGATGGTATTGAGAGGTGATCAAACTCCTTTACCTTGCAGTTGTGTGTATGTGTTTCTGTGAATATGACTGCTTTGCATAATTTCTTATTCTATGCATGTTTCAATTCGGTCTGCCTGTTTTCAGTGTTTTCGTTGCTTACATCTACTGAGTGCAAAAGCCGAAAGCGTACAGCAGGTATTCTTTCTTCCCGTTCCTTATGTCACATCTCTAATATAAACAAGTACAGACCAGCTTTTCATCCCGCAATCTTTTTCATCATTTTTCTCCCGCAGTGAAAGCCATTCTCTCGCCTCTCTTTCGCCCTCCCTCTCTTCCTCATCTATAGTGTAGCGCAGATCTTAGACTGTAGTCAGACAAGGTTTGCATCTGCAGACAAGCAAACAGCACTACATCAAACAGCACATTGCCCTCTCTCTGTCATTTCTTGTCCTCCTATCTCTCCTTTTTCCTGTCTTCTCTGCTTCTTTCCTACAAATTTAGAATCCATGATTAAAGTGCTTAAGAGACAGAGGACACCTTTAGAAAAAAAAAAAAAATCAAGCTTTCCTTACGCTGGGTTATTTTTGACTGGCACAGAGTTGTTGAATGTAATGGGTGTTTTAACTCACAATAGTCCGAGAATGTAATTAATCACTTCCCTGTTAATTTTGTAAAGATTTTAATTTTTACATCCATTTGTGACACTGAGGGCCTGCAGGCGGTGACTCCAATCATCATTTGTTAGGTATCACCTCAGAAAAGCTTGCAATGCAAAATTATTAAGCTTTCAGATAACCACACTCAGGTAGATCAAGTACTGTATTTCACCAATTAATCGCCAGGCCGCAAATAGCCGCCTGGTTCTTTTAAACGCCTGGGGTCTGCACCCATTTTGCGTATTAAACGCCCACCCGAATAACCGCCGGGGCAATTATTTGCATTATATGGAAGTAAACCGAAAATACCGCTATTCACCTTATTTTTGCAGAAGTAAACAGTTAGCCACACAATAACTGTGCGGCACTTCCGTTTTCTGTCAAAATAAGAGAGCCTGCTAACGTTAGAAAAAAGGGTGTACCATAATCTTAAATCAACCGACTAATTCTTATTTTGACAGAAAATGGAAGTGTCAGAGGGAACGACTCGCAGCGCGCCAATTTGACGGTTTGCACTATGTTTGTATGTACAGATATGTTTACCTTATGCCTTACAGTACTTTTGTACTAAAAATTATGTTGGACAGTAACTGTCATCACAATAATGACCTGGTGCAGGTCTGTGTAAAAATATATAAAGGCCTGCAGCGAATAGCCGCCTGGTTCTTTTAAACGCCTGGGGTCCAAGTTGATTTTGTGTATTAAATGCCCGGGCTATTAATTGGGGAAATACGGTATTTCAAATTTTAGACAATTTTCAGCAAAATAGGTTGCAACTGGTTCAGGGTTACTTTGTCATCATCTGAAAATACACACTTCTGTGAGCATCTTGACTCAGATACATTTTTGAATTACTCACAGTGTTAGCATTTCACCACTGCAATGAGAATCAGTGAGCAATTTTAACATAGCGACAAGTTTATATATTTCCTAAATTCTCTGTTTCTACAGGACCTTCTGTCTTTTGATTTCAATCAGTGACAGTGAAAATACATCACTGAGCCCAAGCATGCAAACAAAATGATCATCTTTTGCTGTTTACCGAACCCATGTGCAAATTTATGTATGGATATATGTATGAATGCATGCATGTGTATGTATATTCATTCATTCCTTCATTTTGCCTGGCCTGCTGTGCCATGAAATGATGCTGACTGTCCAGAATGTTGAATGAGGTTGACTTTTCATGAGTATAATGAGTATCCACTTTACAGCACATGCACACAAAAACATATACACACACAAAACACATATCAATCTTATGATTAGCTATATGAAGGTAATTTTGCATGAAGCGCTGGGCCCATGGTTCTTCTTGTGAGGTTATATTACAGTTAATGCTCGGAAGCAATAGCCATACACCAAATACACTGAATTTCAACTATAAAGCTTGCATGTGGCATACAACCGTTTTTTGGGGGGACCCTGCAGAAAATCCCAGGTTTCTGAGGCTCTATCTTGACCTCTTTTTCACATTTTATTTCATATTGGATTGTTGAATTGAAGTGTATGACATTGGGGAAAGGAGAGATGGTGTCACTTCCAGGAGTGTTGCCACAACTATAACGTGACAAGCCGAGCACACAATAGAGCAATATAAAAGGCAGGACAGGAAGGCCATAAAAGCAGAAGCTGATTGAAATATGACAAGGATCGCTCCTAGACTGTCTGGGGACCTGCACACTGTCAAAGGCAATGTCTCTAAAATAAACTGTCTGGAACAGGATATGTGAAGAATCACGATAAAAGACAAATAATGTTAGATTAAAAAAAAAAAAAAAGACTACATGATGAAAGGATACTGTATCCTCATGACTTGCTGTTGTCAAGGGCTTAAAGTGAAGTCAAGGTATGCCATTACCAAAAGCAGAGCAATTTAATGCAAAGCCTCTAGCTACCTTGACTGATACTGACACTTATCAGTACCGCTAGCAGAGCGCCATTCTTTTAATGCAATCCATTCTTTTAATGAAATGCAATTGTGTAATTCTTGCCAATCCATCAACTGCAATTTCACATATGTTTTTCCATTTCAGGCTCATGCCACACAAGCATAAGGATGTAATGTAATGTGTCTGTGGAAGGAGGTTGGTAATTGAGGTTGAGGGCCATGGTCATCTCCCTACAGTAGAATATAAGGACATTAACATGCTGAAATGGGTTTTATACTCGAGTACTGCAGTTCTCATTGTTGTAAAGTCAGTACATGATAACACATGGAGAGTTTCATTTCAGAGGGAGATTGCTACTATTTTTGAATGTGACCGACATTCTAGCAAAATGATTTCTGGCATCAGTGTGGAATTTACTATGGATTATTACCGCCATTAGTTGCTGTTAGTGGCTAAATATGTGTTTACAGAAAAGTAATGTATTTAACCCACGGGAATACCTAAAATAATTGGAATCAACTACAGAGCAAGGATTCCACCCTTTAAGGATGAACGTGCTCATTATTTCATTGAGTTTACAAGTTGGAGCTGTTTATTTTGGTAAGGCACATTAGCTTAACTGGACAATGGCCAGTTAGTGCAATGAGGAAACCTATCACTAGCAAATTAATGCCATTAATGCCATGCTGTAGTTGTTTTCGTGAGATTACTGGTATTATATCCCCGGTGCACAACATCCCTTTCTTTATCATAAATTGCATCCAGCTGTATTTCTGTCTGCTTCAGTTATGTTCGCCCACCCGTTCAAATGCTTTTATCTCTCCACCATGTTCGAAATGCACAGAACCTTGCCGGAAAGCAGTGATCATTATGCCTTGGTTGGGGTCCTGCTCCAAAGTGTCTCTGTGATGCATGATGGAAAAGGGAAATGCCTGAGAAGTTACAAATGAATGAAAAAGAATGAATTGGGTGTTGGTTCTTGATACCAAGTGGTCATTGCCAGATATTTTAGGATGATTTCTTATGATCCAAATCCCTGATGACTTGATACTACAAATAACATCAGAGAGGATAACTAATGTACCACACATTTGTAAATAAGGTAACAGTAAGCATGTTGTCCCCCAAGTATAATGCAGTAATCATTTGTGGTAAATCATTTAACATTACGTTGTTTAGTGTTTACATGTATGTATGTAAGATCATTGGTCATCTTTGTGCTGTTGTGCATCAAATCTCAAACAATGCTTGCAGAATTTTTGACAACGGCGAGAATGATGCCTTCTGCTGTAGGCCAGTAAGTATTACTTGTTAGGATAATTGGATTTGTGTGAAAGGTTTTGTGTCAGTCACACATTAGGCATGGAAGATAGTGCTGTTTGAAGTTAAAACAAAAAAACAAAACAAAAAACAAAAACAAAAACAAAACAAAACAAAACAAAACAAACAAACAAAAAAAAGCAGAAGTGTTCAAGTGTTGTGAAAACCGTATCAATGATGTCTAAGATGTTTAAGTTTAAAGTCTTGACCTAAAATGATATCACCCTACTTACACCAGTCAGCATAATTTGTAATTTGCTCTGTTTTGTTTCGCTTGGATTTTCATGTAAAACTTCAATACTGACCTTTAATTACAGCACCCCCATAAGGCCAATCAGTACAATTTGTGATGATAGCTGAATCATAGGGTTGCCATCATTCACCTTAATTTATTTATTAAGGTCAGACTGTATATATATATATATATATATATATATATATATATATATATATACCAGGTGAGCCAGCGTGGTGTCTGCACGCAACACGTACTGCTGCTCTCAGTGGTCCTCATTTATCAAAGAGGTGTAAGATCAAATCTAAGTGTAATACGAGTGTGTGCTCATTTCACCAACAGGGTCGATTTTTATCAATTTCATCTTTGACATATCCGTAAGATCAAATTCACGTCTAGTCGTAGACCTTCTATATTTGGATGTAACCTTTCAACAAGAGAGAAAGCATGAGAGGGAGAGAGAGAGAGAGAGAGAGAGAGAGAGAGATTATATTTATATATTTATATTATATTTAAAGGAAAGGTGTGAAAAGCTTCATTCATGTGATTATTCTTTGGATCACCTTAAGAAATCCAGGTGTAGCGTTTTGGCTGAAGACTCTAATTCCAGGCCTACATATAGCCTACTCAGCACAATACTCTTTATAACCTGCTGCAACAGGCAATGACAATATCCTAACTCTGCTTCCTATTATGATTATCCAACAGTGTGAAACACAAGCACAGACTGGCCATATTTCTCTGTGTGCCTTCGGTCTGACCCAAGGAGCTCCAACTGTGCTCCCGGACATTGATTTTTGGGTCTTTAAAAGTCAAGGCTATGTATTACTAGGGGAGCCCTCATGGCCCTCTGGGGATCAACCACCAGTCATACTCTATTATTTAAACCTGCAGCAAAGGTCAAGAGTGCATGACTGCCCTCATGTTGCCCGGGAAATCTTGGCCTCCGTCTTCACTGAGAAGTCAAGAGCGCCTTGCCACTTGCACCGAATAAAACTCGAATCCACAAACTAAGCACTACTTCCAAGAAAATGGCAAGATGGAAGCCAATCAAAGTCAATCTTTACACCCCTGTGTGAGTGCTTCAGATTCTGAGGTGCAGAGACCCTTTTTGCAGCTCACTTCAAAAACTGGACAGGAGGGAATTATGGCTATTCACAGCCATCTAACATCCTGCTGACCTCTGACCTGGAGGGAACTGCAGGTTCCAATGGCTAATTAACCTCAAGGCACCTAAGTGAAACACCATTAAACGTGAATCAATTACTTTTGTGCTTGATTGCCCTCATCAATGGAAAGTATAAATATTGACACCCAGGAACTGCAGTGGCGCTGGGTTAGTCAGCTGGTGACCAGGGTGAGGATCGTGGGCGCATGTGCAAGCTCAGTGTATATTTAAAGGGATTATGTTTTGTGTTCACACATATGGACATATTTGCCACTTGCTACAAGAGTAACTGATTGTCCGGGTCATGAGAACATATGCATACCTGGGATTTGGGGCTTTAAAAGAATGCCTGTGAATCGTCGTCAACAATATTTTGAGTGGCAACACAAAACTGATTTTTTTTTTAAGGATGCACAAAAATGCAGATTCCTTTGGGATTGAATATAAACACTCTTTCCCACCCCTTGCTTGCTAAGTGGGGGAACTAATTTTTTTTTTTTTTGTAGAACTGCCGCTGTATCATTACATAAAGGCTGCCTGTGTCATGCACCCACAAGATGTGTACAGTAGAAATGTACATCATTTCAAAATATCACTTTGAGGCATAAATATGTAGCTCTATCCAGTTTTCATTCCTCTAAAACAATGAGGTGTATAATTACTTGTATCAGCTACAGGTGCAAAGGTGTTTGGGGTTTGTGTGCGGACTTTGCTGAAGGATTGTGTTGTGTGTGCCTCTGTTTGTGCCTGTGTCTGAAGACATCTGTATTCTGACAGAGCCTCCTCTCTCAATCTAGATCTAACTGCCTGCAGCCTCTGCCACACAGGACCTGGAGGGGGGAGCTGAGGAGAATACTTACAAGCCTCTACCACTGTGCCTGAACCAGACACCCAGACATACGCACACATAGACACACACACACGCAGTATATCCCAGTCAAGCCAAGCCTTGTGGTGTGGCAGGAGTAGCCTCAGGAGTGCAACAGCCAAATGTGTCCTCTAGCATTAATAGCTGCTTCAGTTGACTGAAGGGGGAAAACACCTTGAAGAATCAAACATCTGAACAGTCCCTCGGCTCTGTCTGGGGACAAACTGATTGACATTCTCAGAGGCCTTGCTGAACACGCTTGCCCTCTAATACAGAGCATACACACTCTGATTGACTGCCTATCCTTGGGTCTGCTCTGAAATATACACCAATACTAGGAACAGAGGGTAGGCTATGAAGATGGTAGACATTACTTGTATCTTGTGGATAGAGATTTCTAAATCCACAGCAGCTGTATTTGGACAAAAGTGCTCCTTTAAATAATATAATCCTGAAAATAAGATGTCATCTAGTGCTTTTTGTCTTTTCTATTTTCTTTTCTTTACTTTCCAAACCTTTGGAAGTCATCCAATATTCAGAAATGAGATTGCTCAACTGAAAATTACACTCAGTATGCAGTGGTCTGTATCAAAAGACCATCATGGGCACTGAAATTATGAACTCCTCAAGTGAGGAACTTGAACTGCAGTAATGGAAAAAAGGATTTCAGGCCGCTTCACTGGCTGTTTATGAAGGCATAAATTGTTAACGTGGCTGTTGGAGGGTGTTATGTGCCATAACAAGGTGCTCTTAAACATATGTTTTCGAACTGTCATATTGAGCCAATCCAAATAAAATCCTCTTTCAAGAAAATGTCAATTTAAAACTGGAATTGCAACAAACTGTGTTGCCTCTGCTGAATCAATATTGTTTACAAGAAGGCAAGAAATCTTATCCCTTTTTGTGTGCACAGGCTGGAGGGCAGGAACTGTGTGTACATTATCAAACTATACTATATATTAGCAACTACTGTACAGCACTTTGCATTACATTATTGGATGTCCTCACTATATGATAACCCCCAATGACATCAAGCACTGCTGTTTGATTACTGTATAATAAACATGCATGTGTGAATTCAAGGAGATCAGGAGTTGCTGGTGTCCATATTCAGAAACATCACCAAAGCATGAATAGGCAGAAGAGGTAGAGCTTATCTTTCAATAACAGGGCAAGAAAGAAAAGTAAACACTACCTCTCTTGCCACCAGTTTCTAAACAAGAAGTGGCTCCAGCTCAAGCTGTAGCAATGAGTCTGCTGCTTGCCTGATATCAGCAGAGGGGCTGCCAGAGCCCTCCACTGTCTCTGTTGTCGTGGGCGATTGGAACGGACATGTGTACGCTGTTGAAGGGCCGTAAACAAGATTGTCAGCACAGTGCTGGCCGAGCCTGGTCGACAACATGGGCTTATCTGATTCGGTACCCAAAGAGTGGCAATGGGAGAGACCAGGCAAGCTCTGCTGGAGCCACAGATAAGGAGATGCTAACGAAAGTGAAGGGGAGAAAGAGACTTGGCCTCAGATAGGTTTTCATACTTAACAATACCTGTCTTTTTTGTCAGTTGCTGTTACATGTTTGTCTACCTTGCAATTCTGTCCTTCCTGTCTATTTTGTTTAGCTGATGCTGTGTCTGTCTATACTTAGAACGCCCCTTTCCTTTGTTACGTTATATATAATTCAAAAGATCAGTATGTCCCCACAGGCATGCATTCATAATTCCACAGTATTTTTCAATGTGAATGCTATCTTGTCTACATGACAATACAACTGTGTTCTTATCAAGACAATTCAACCTTGTCAGTTAATTTCTTGGTAGACTTGCCTTATATTGGTCTTGATAAGTGTGTTATCAAAGTGCCATCTTTGATCACAGTCATTATGGAGTGTGAGAGTTGCTTACCTTGTCCTTCCCCTGTTTGTCATCTTGATATACAATCCATCGCTCTCCGTCGTTACTGTAGGCCACTTTGTAAGAGCCAACAAACTGGACATGACCAAAGTCTTTGGCACCCTGGGTGATGATACCTGTGATCTTGGTCGGCACAAGCATGTCCACCTGAGTGAGGAGAGTGAGCAACAGCGAGAGAGAGAGAGAGAGAGAGAGAGAGAGAGAGAGAGAGAGAGAGAGAGAGAGAGAGAGAGAAGGAAAAAGAGAGGGAGAGAGCAGAATGATGAATTTCATCAAGCTGTAAACTCAGCCAGTGAAAAAGTGTCAGAGATGCTAAATTTTCACAACATAGTCAGCATCTTTTTTTCCCCTTTTGATGTCAGAGGATTTATAAAGACACTGTAGATTTGGGCACAAGAAGTCAGTTTCAATTATTCACAGAATATTGAACAACAAGGCTAAGTCCACAACCTCGCCTCAGCAAAACAGAAAACGCAGGCCGCAGCAGCTTCTGAGACACAGCCTGCTCCATTTGGGTTAATTTTTAATAGGTTCTCATTTGTTGCAAACAATTTACAGCACATGAAGGCTAGGCAGTAAACACAGACTGTTACTTTTATTGACGTTTTAGAGTTCAATTATGCTTCATTATTTAGAACAGCGCACTGTGCTGCTAGTTTGAGAATGAAGGTGCAGGAAAGCTGAACCCCCAAATGCATGACAACAAAGTGTAGCATAGCACTGCAATTACCTGTATCAACCTGCACTGCGGAGGAAATATACTGCAATTATATCCAATTAAGTCCACCATGTTAGTCATGTCAAATGAATAATGTATGTGAATCAACAATGCTGACAGAAGTTCAGAGAAACTAGAAGTTACGAGAAGGTGCTGATTAATGCGATGGGTGGTCTAGGGCAGGCTCAGGAACTGTATTTTAATGGGAGATCAAGGGAATCATCTGGACCGAATTATAAAGTAAAGTAATAAAGTAATTCTGATTGATCTTTGATAGTTGGGCATGAACCAGCATTTGCTTTAAATCAGATGGTGGAAATATTAATAATCTCGGGGTTGCTCCTATCAAAGAGTCACTCCAAGCAGTGGAAACATAATTGTCTAGAAAAACGTCGGCAGCATAATAAAAGCTTTTTGAAAATAGCAAATGCAATTATTAATATGATATCAAGTTATTTTTTCAAAACCAACACACCATAAAGTATTAAGTTGTGAAAATTGCACAATATAAGCACAGTATGTGGGATTCACATTAACTGTTCAAAGAACATGTTCATAAAAATGGAAATATATACATTTTATTAACTTTGTCTCTTCTTGTAAATATTTAACTCTTATAGTAATGGACAGAATGTAACCACTGTAAATTTGCCTTGCTCGTAAAGAATAGGGTGCCATTTCACATTGTGCACATTTTTCACATTCATACAGAAAGATAATATTAACACTTAGGAGCACAGGGTGAGATAGAGAGAAAGAGGTGCAAGCAGACAGAGAGGCAAGTATGCAAATTTCTTCTGCTGAATTCACAACACTGAGGCTCCCATACATCACACTAATTGGCCTGGTCATAGGCCAGCATATATTGTGTCACACTGCTCTGACAAAACAAAAATAGGGCCCCATGTAGATTAAACAAACAAGCAAACAAAGCAAACAAATTTCAGTAATGCATGAGGTGGCTCAGTTCATTCCACCTCCTGGTCTCAGCACAGTGCTGAATACCACAGCGCACGGCAACACCCCACAATGTTATTGCCTGCAATATGTTACATTGCATTGCACACCCTGAAACAATATCCCATTTCTGGGTGGTGATGTGAATGGGCTCACTCATGTTGCTTTCATCTCTCATAAGGTTTCAACACTGTTAGAGAGCTACTTTTGCCCCACAGCTACTGAGAGATTGGGAAATATTCCTTGGGAATTAGAGAGGCCTTCTTAAATGCAGAAGCCCTGCTGTGAGAATGAGTAGGCATAAGTCTGACTCACACATAGGCAAAAATAAGCCTTACTGCTCTGCTCTTATAATACAGAGCACAATGACACACAACGCACAAGTAAGTAACAGGAGGACAAAGCGAACTCTTGGCTTTCTAAAAGGCATGCAAGCGGATAAACATGCAGCTCCTCACTTATGAGATGCTACGCTAATGCAAGCGGGACTAAGGCATTGAAGTGTGTGTTGCACAGCTGCAGACGTAATTTAACTCTTGATAAGGGGAACATTGCTTTGATGTCAGGTATGCAATTATGCACATACCACACAGTATGTGGGTATGCTTCATTTGTCTTGGATACAGTATTCATGAAGTTCCTTCTTCAAGTGGGAGCAGCAAAGCCCCTGCTTGCCTTTTTTGTGTAATGTAGTGTTCATGTCTGTTTCTGAGGGTGACTGAGAGGCAGGAGTGGGCTATGTTTTCCTATTATGCATATGAGTTGGTTTAAACAACAGCTCTTTCATAATGACAATAATGGCACAACGGTCCCCTGAATAAAGGGGCCATAAAAAAACAGTGGCAAGGCCTGCTGCTTGGTTGGAAACAGCAGTTCATTGAGAGGGGCATGACACTTCGAATTGCAAGGCTTTGATTACGCTCCAAATGCAGAGCGCAGAGGCAATCTCATTCTAGCCAAGACGTCGAGTCTGCCACCAAAACAAAGGCATGCTTGAAGGGGAACCTGTAATTGCTGTCACAGGTAGCGGTCAAAAAATACGACCGCCCCTAGCGACGCCGGCTCTCAACACTTTGATGGCCCAAACCGAATTAGGGGGCGAGATAAGCTTGTTAAAGCAAGGCCTCCTCTCCAACCCCCACCCTTTCTCCTTCCTTCCATTATAGACATGCAAACCCTATTCCCTCCTTCATAAGCAGTTAACACAGGCAGAACAAGGGTGTGTGAAGCCTTTGTAGCAATCTCTGGATGCTTGTGGCATAGACATGCCAAACAACAAAACATATGAATCAGTTTCAGGATTCAATTCTGCTTGCTCTGTCAAAATGTTAATTAAGAATCTACACTTCTCTCTGATGGCATCATGCTAAGGGGCAGCAAGTCTGCACATAGCCCAGATAAAGCAAAAGAGAAGAATAAGAAAAAAACTCTTCTGCCCTGCCTTATAAGTTGAGAGACTGTGAGTAAGTCTCAATGTCCCTATTTGAAGTGACAGTGCCACTGGAAGATAAAAAGACAAATACAGCAAGACGCAGCTTCACAGGGAGCAGAAAAGGGCTGATTTTCCTACTTTATAAATACAGAGCATACAAAGCACCCAGCTGACTTTCTCCCTCCAGCTGTGCTAATTCAATTGTATATGTTGAAGACTCATTTAATCTACACTGCTTGTATACCCAGACCAACATCACAGCCTGCAGAAAAAGCGTGTGTATGTTCTTGTGTATGTGTGAATGTGTGCAAGCCTTGTCTGCATGTGTGTTCTTTGGGCACGCTGCAGGATTCAGCATCATGTGCATACAGCTCACAAAGCCATAAGGACAGTGGCACGGCCCATCAAGTCCACAAAAGGGCAACCAACATTCAAGAGTAAAGCAGAACGGAAAAAATACACACGTCACCACTCTTCTACAGAAAATCTGAATAAACATCTAAAAAGTCTTACCACACAGCAACAGCCACCATGACAGGGGTTATCAGCTACATTTGTCCAAAGGTCTGAGTTTTTTCTAAGCAGACACTGTGGGGGCCAGACTTTCAGATGACAAAATTTGATTTTATTTAGGCCTTATTAGTCCATTACTTTTGTTTAATATTTTTTACTTTCATATTATATTATTGTTATTTTTATTAGCCCGAATCAGTGTAAATAGACTCCTTATAAAGAGGCTGTTCACTAAGAAATGATGAGTGCAGTCCTGATTGGCAGGAAATATTCATCGACTTTAAGTAGTTTTGATGCAACTCATGTCCTGATTGGTGGAAAATGCTGCCGCCATGCTTGCATGAGGATACAGCACAAGCAACATTCCATTCACAAAAGATGGGAATTGATTTCAGTTTCACCTGTCCTAGGTGACTCACTGGTAAAGTTTATCCTAAAATCATATTTTTTCCTCATCACATTTTCCGAATTCATTGCAAAGAAATACACCACAGAATGGGTTAAAATTATGGTTAGGAGAAGGTCATGGTTTAGGTTAAAATACTTTGTCATCATGGTGATAATAATGAAGACACGGTTATGGATAAAACACAGGAAACAAACACAAATACCTGTCTCGATTCACACAAGAATCAAACACCAATGACTCGCCCGTGTTAGAGTCCTCTGTTTTTTTGACCACCACCACCATAACCTACTCCCTTTGTGGAGTTTGTGAAATACATCACCTGACATTGCTGAACCATGGAATTTGTGTGCCCAAGACAACAACGGTTGTATTAATTAAGGCCTACTTGATCTTCCATTGGCATTTTTTCTGTGGCACAACTACAATTGTTAAGACGTCATGGTCATTTCGCTGCAAATAAAAAAGGAATAAGCCCTGAAAAGCCGTGAGTTACAGTGATTTTACAACGGCTGAGGGGCGTTCTAAAATGTAAAATCGCCATTGTAAAATCACTGTAACTCACGGCTTTTCGGGGCTTATTGCTTTTATAAAACGGTTACCCTACATATAGCCCATAAAATAAACACACAAGAAAAAAATCAATAATTTATTGGTAATAATGCAATAATAAAACTGAGAACTATTCATTCTTCCACCAAGCAAGATAGAGTGGACGTGTTGCCAAGCAACACAGACGCTAAGATTGCTTTTTCAGCTAGCGCCATCATCATGTCACATCAGACTATTTGGGCTCGTTAATGTTGAATTGGATATTTCCATTAATAGTGCAATTGTTAAAATAGTGTTCAATTATGTTTGGACTTCTCTTTGCAGGGACGTTGGCGTGCGTTTCGCGACAGGTGCGTCTTTGCACAGACGTATGCCTAACGTCGGATGTAACAATAACAATAATAATAAAGTTATATTGTTAATTTACCATACATCGGCGCTGTCACACTGTGTCCGCTTTGGGTGGAGATAAAAGGCAGGTGGATCAGGAGGCAGCAGGGAGAGGTAGGCTATTTCTCCAGGGAAATATCCAATTCAACATTAACGAGCCCAAACAGCCTGATGTGACATGATGATGGCGCTAGATGAAAAAGCAATCTTGCGTCTGTGTTGCTTCCCAACCATTCTGTCCACTCTATCTTGCTTGGTGGAAGAATGAATAGTTCTCAGTTTTATTGTTGCATTATTACCAATAAATTATTGATTTTTTTTCTTGTGTGTTTATTTTATGGGCTATATGTAGGGTAACCGTTTTATAAAAGCAATAAGCTCCTTGAAGCCGTGAGTGAGCCTACAGTGATTTTACAACGGCGATTTTACATTTTAGAACGCCCCTCAGCCATTGTAAAATCACTGTAACCCACGGCTTTTCGGGGCTTATTGCTTAAATATAACAAATATAAAACATCTGCCATTAAAAATCCATTTTGGCTTTTTTGTTTGCATCGTTGCTTTTTTTATTTGCAACGCAGCGTTTTCCTTTTTTATTTGCAGCATTTTTTATTTGCAGCGATCGTTGCTTTTTTAATTTGCAACGCAGAGTTTTTCTTTTTTATTTGCAGCATTTTTTTTTTTTTAAATTTGCATCGTTTTTTTTTTTATTTGCAGCGATGGCGGTTCTCAGCCACCGTAATAGTCTCCTCAATGTTAGCAATTTAAATTCAATTTAACATACATATTTAACAGGCTTGGCCACTGGATCTGGCGAAGGCAATTGAAGAGGCAACCATGTTGAGTATAAATGTGGTTGATTACACTTCAGTTTAACTTGTTCAGATGAATCAGACTACTGACTTCTGCAGAAGAAGAATGAGGAACTCTCCCTCATGAGTCAAAGACACACCCACACAAGCTGACACATACACAAATATACACTGACCAACACCTACACACACTCACACAATTGCATGCACGAGCACAACAGCCCAATATATCAAAGTCAGGGCCTACAGAGTGACATAACTTTAAAATCCAGCCCACGTATGAATCTGGCTTGTCAGCTTGTTTTAGCCCACTTAGACAAGTGGTTTTCAGTCTGATCCCAGAATGCTGTTTTTTTTTTTTTTTTTTTTTTTTTTTTTTATGTATCATACAATGAAGAAGGGAAGAACACACATCTGAATTAGTGAGGTGTTGGCTAACTGGGCAGTCATCAGAGAGAGGAAAGGAAAGGCAGACACTCATAACTAACGCAATAGTATTTGTTTGGTTAGAAATCAGTGTGTTGAAACATATTGTCTTCTTCAGGATCAAAGCATCATGTCAACTCAATACCAATTATGCAACATGGCTATTCCAAATAATGACCCTAATCAACATGGACCTAGAAATAGAGAATCTAGAAAGGCCACTAACAGCTCTTGTGTCAGCAATATCAGAGGATGTGTATGTATACAGAAAACATTGGCTTAGACCAAATAGAGAGTGTAGAAAAACACTACCACAAATACAATTAGATCTCAATAAAATGCACAGCAATAACAAAAAGTCTCTGAAAAAAGGCCTATTTTGATGGCTTTGGGTCCCAATGTGTTCTTGCCATAGCACCCCTCAGTTTAGGCGGGCAGGATCAGCAGCAGCTTTTAAATGACTTTTTAAAACTTTTTTCTACAGACTTGCTTTTATGTAATGTCTTAGCCAGACTACCCTCTGTATGAGCAAAGTGTTAGATGCCACACACACACACACACACACACACATATATACGCACATATATATTAGTCGTCTCCAACATAACCTCTCAACCCACTGCTCTCTGGCACTTAGCACACACAAGGAAGCTAACGAAAGAACTGACTAAAAGAGGAATGGATGTCGCTAAAGGCAGACAATCGAGTCTTTCTCTAGCGAGAGCAAATAAAAGCCTGTTTGTATCATAAGACCTTTCTGAAATTGAAAATGTGCTGTTTCACACAGAGCGATACTGGTTAAACCAGTGCTATTAGACATATTGGAGGGGTGGGGAGGAGGGGTACACTGAGCTTGAAAGGTGGTTATGTAACACTTCTAGCTTTTCTGTGTGACATAACTATCTCAATGCATTAAAAGTGAAAATAATGAAAAAAATGCATGACATCCTTATAATCCTTCCAAACAAAAATGTTGTTTGTTGGAAAGCCAAAGGCAACAGGGAAACTGTCTGGCCAGGCCAGACCTGTCGGCAGACACACACACACACACACACACACACACACACACACACAGACACACTAATACACACACAAATCTTAAGAACACATGACCACACATCATTAGATGTAATCAAGTCCTCACACAATTAGATCTAATCAAACCTCGCAATTAACGTAAAAACAGAAACTAAATGACTCTGACCCTTAACCCCATTCATACCCTAATCAGTCTGCGTCAGGCTCACAAGCTCATGTACCTACATGATGTACAAAAGTAAAGGGTATTTTTCCTGAAACTATGGAGCACGAGAGAGCAAATTGATTTCCTGAAACTTGTGTGACTTCAGTTGAAATGAGTGAAAACTGAGGTGCTGAGCTTATCATGAAATAGCTCAAAGTCAAGGTGAAATAAATAATATACAAACAAGCAGACTGGCAGACAGTCAATCGAGCACACTCTGGTGATGCTGTTGCCATCAGATATGTTGCTTTTCTCCAATCAGCACTAAAAGTTGTTCAATGCCTTACCTAAACTTTCCACTGGGTTTTGTGATGTTACATGGATGTGCATTGAAACTACGATCTTGTTTGTATCACTATATTCTAACATCTAACAACCTGCTGATGAATTTTGAAAGATATCTAGAAGTACACTCCTCCACCTTCAGGCAGTTTATGTACTGAGCATGTTTGGAAACTCCTACTTGTGCGAACAAATGTTCTCGTTTATGATCAATAAATAATCCCACATGTCCTACCTGAAAGATGAAGACCTGCTTAGGATTTTACTCTGAGGATTAACACATTTTCAGAGTGGGAGCAACTAAAACAAAGAATAATCTATATCAGCTTAAGGATAAATACCATACAGTCAACGACGAGTCATATTTCTGTGAGTGAGTAGTTTGGAACCCATATCGTGAAATGCACAATGTTCTTTTTCACAAACAAAATCTGACCAAAACAGCACAGATGGCTTTCCAACAGCACCTTATCGTGGTGGACAGGTTTGTGTGCCCCTGTGATCTTGGGAGCCATGCTGTCAGGAGCTTGGAGCTCCTAGTGGGGACTCCCAAGGCTGAGAGGTCTCAGGTGAGGGGACAGACAAAGAGCAGTTTAGAGCAGGCCTAGAAGTAACACAGGCACCTCACCCGGAATGGGGACACTGGGGCCCCATCCTGGAGCCAGTCCTGAGAGTGCAGGAACTGGCTTTTGGTACGTGGAATGTCACCTCTCTGGGGGGGAAGGAGCTGGAGCTTGTATGCTTGGAGGTGGCGTGATACTGACTACATATTGTTGGGCTGAGTTCTATGCACAGCCCTGGCTGGATGGGACCCTCATAAGGACAGTCTAGGCTGACCTCCTCAGCCTGCTTCCACCACGACCCGGTTCCAGATAAGCGGCGGAAAATGAGATGAGATGAGATGAGATGAAACGATACACAGAACTCTACCTCCCTGATTCAATTAGGTCTATTTCAGTTTCCACTCCTTTCTGCTACATCCTTAAATGCACAGGTCTATATGGATCTGTAATGCTCCCCCTCTATTTTCATTATCTGAGAAAGCTGTCTTATCCTTCAGCACACACACATGCACAAACCTCCTGCTCATTAGGGTTAGCTGATTTTTATTTCTCTTTCATTTTATGGGTCCTACTGTTTTTCTCCCACTCTATACCATATTGCTTCTATTATTTTTTCAATTATAGTGTCTTCTTATCACTTTACCTCTGGTTCATCACGGTGAAAAGAAACTTTAACTACCACTAACCTGTCAAGTTGTTTAGCACACTATGTCAAAGCTTTTTCTTGTTTTAATTTAACCTTTATTGAACTGAAAAATCCACTTAAGATTGAGGATTTCTTGTGTGTGAGAGACTGGTCAAGACAGCAGCAAACAAATAGCGCTATAACACAGAAACAGAATTAGGCATTAGGATAAAGGTTGAAATTTTCAGATCACTTTGCAGGTTAGCACTGGCCCCCACCATGAAGGTTTTCTTGCACAAAATATGGGCCTTATGAACTGATAACTACAAGAAATTAAAACGTACATGTTAGTAAGCTCCACTGGACATTTGGAAACAAGGGAAGTGTTAAGTGCTTGGCTTGCTGAAAATCAATGACCAGCCCCAAACTTTTATTTATTTTTTTTAAGTTCACCATATGGCCCTCATGAGATTGAATTTAACTCCCCCCACCCCCACCCACCCACACACACACACACACACGTACACACAAACACAGAGTGAAACTTCACTCTGACACCTTCTATGAGCGGGGTTTCCACCTGGGGTGGCTAAATGTCAAAAGGTATAAAATGCCTGCTGAGTGCTCACATGGTGAAAGGTAGGTGTGCAGCGGTGTCAAGCTTGGACTCCCATTTGCCTTGGGGCGCTGAGGATAGCAGAGATAACGTCATAGAGTAAAAGGCCCCTTATGTCAGCACAATACCAATTCTGTCTGGCATGTAGGCAATGCGAGACACGTTAATTATTCCCTCTTCCTTGAAAATTGACGCTTTTGAAAGCGCTATATGTTATCAAGGTCATAAGTCTGTGTGTCGAATGTCCTAAATCAACTTAAATCCGCTCTTGGGAAAGGAGCATCACTGTGTAGAGTGTGTTGTCAGAACATGTGAGGATAGATCTCTTACTCCACATCAAGATAACTTGTTTTGGTGGCAGACTACTAAAGAGTCAGTGGTTGGTCAAAGCACATCTTACAGCAAAAGTGCGAGGGATATAAATAAAGGAAAAGCACTGTGCAGTGACTCACAATGAATTGTAGGACGGTGGCAAGCACATAAATGTGTGAGCCAAAGGCGTGGGTATTAGTATGCATTGAGCACCCTGTCCTTCCTCCCTTCTTCTCTTCACTCTATCCATACTACTTTCACTCTATCTTCCTGCCAGCAGCCTTGCATAAAGTAATGTTATATGCAACTGAAATGCAATTCAGTGCTTTGATAATCTATCTGGCAGTATCTACAGTATATGTGTCCTCTTCACAAATGTGAATGGTATCCCAAAATATGTTTGTGTGTGCCCAGTAGGTGAATTCATTGTTGTTGTTTTTAACAATATATGTGTGTGTGCATGCACACACACACACACACACACACACACACACACACACACACACACAGACACACACACACACACACACACACACACACACCAATCTATCTATCTATCTATCTATCTATCTATCTATAGCTGTGTCCTAATTCAGGGTCTGCATCCTTCGAAGTCCGCATTTGAAGGCCAGTTACGTCACAACACTGCGCGAAGGCCTGTCCCAATTCATCCAAAGCCGAAGGATCCTTCAAATGCGCACTTCAAATGTGGCCTCCTTTCCAGCCGTTGGTAGTCGATTCGAAGGATGCACCACGACTATCCTTCTCGGCCTCCCGTATCCCAAAATGCTTTGCGTGCTGCTGCTCAGTCGGAGAAAAGTTCAGATTTCACATTATAAATATTCGTTTTTTACTCATTTGAACATCCAACGCCATATATGTTAAACCAAAACCCCTGTTCTGTCTTGTCTGACAGAAAGAAACGTTATATTTCGGTCTCCGGAGTTTGTTGTCATGGAAATGGCGGTAACGGCGGTTACGCAACCAGGAAATACTCCGAAGGCTAGACCGTCCCATTTCGTTGCCGTTAGTTGACGGGGGAGGATGCTTCGGTTGAAGTCCGGGTCCTCCGAAGGACCGAGACTTCGGAGGACCCGGACTTCGAAGGATGCAGACCCTGAATTGGGACACAGCTTATCTATCTATCTATCTAACTACATACACATATGTGGGACTGCAGGATTATGATATAGACCTAGCCTAAATCTTGATATTATCGACGTGACATACATTTTATATAAATATAAATTTTACCCGATGTAGACATTAAGAATGTTAATGATACTTATTTTTGAAAACACACCATAGTTTTGACGGTATAAACTTCAAACAGTGTAAACTTTACCTGGAGTTGTGTAACTGTAGCAGCTGAGCGTGGTGTGGGTTAATTTCCTCAGTGACATTAACTGCTCTGCTCACAGGTTACACCAAACATTTATAGTAAAATCAATATCTGTAGTCATGTCTCTCTTAAAACATTTTGTTATAGAGGTCTGGGGTGTATTTTCAGCAGCACAGACACTACTGAATGATCATAGAAATATTAAAGGAATATTATAGGAATTCTACAGGCAGCAGTGTGTCTCTATGATCCTCTTGCTCTTCCGCGACTCCACGTTCCTACTTGTCACTGTAACCATGAAAGTGACACTATAGAGTATACAGGCTACAAAATAGTACAGAACTGAGTATTTCTAGCACAATAATAAATCTGTCTGCTACTTCAGCACCACGGACAGTGTCATGGATTTATAATACACAGCACAGTGAGGCTCCTGATATTTAGCCGATATTTGGCCCTACCCACTGCTCTGATTCTAATTTGCACAACCCTCAGTCAGATAAAGGATCACTGAGTCAGGCTGAGTAGATTAACATATTCAACTAAACAACCCGTCTGCCCCTGCACTCTCTCACCGCCACTAGGGGATAGAAAGGGGGATGGCAGGTTAACAAGGGGGGTACATTCTGGTCATTTTGCTGACAAAGGGGATGGCAACCCCCTAAAATCACCTACGATGTGTGCCTGTGTGAAGAAATGCTGAAAAGTTACTGAGAATTAAATGCTGGCAACAAACACATGACTGAAATAGACTTGACAGCTTTTCATTTAGTGAAGAGACATTTCCTCCATCCATAATTTAATACATGCAGCTCTTGCTAAGTGGAAAATGCACATTCCGCAGATTATAAAACCTTGATTAAATTTGTGATAATTTTTCTCCCAATCGAAGGCAGATATTCATCAAAGGCAATTATTAAATTCAGAAACACTAGCACCTGAAACTCTAATAGGACACTTAGAGCACACAGCCACGGAACAAAGGCAGCCTCAGCTCAGCTTGTCAAATTAACGCTAAACGGATGCGGGAAACAATAGCGGGAATCGGCAGTGGCATAAGGAACAGGGAGGGAATCAACCATGGTGATATGGATCATTTAGAGGTATTACAGCAAGGAGGAGGGTATCCGTAGGCCCAGTGTGCTGCATACCGTGTCAGTGACTGAAGAGAAGGACTCTGATCCACATGTGTGAAAAACTGCCTTGCCACCACACTGGTGGAGGACTCTGGGAATTTCACACTTTGTTTAATGTTCACTTTGACTTGGCAGATGATGGACAGTTATTCACTGATATGATCTAAAGTAGTGCGTCAGCCTGTCTTATCTTCTTATCTGGAATCATAACTGTAATTCATGCTGTAGGGCAAAGACTTTCTGTAATAAGATCAGACATGTAAAAAAATGAAGTGATTCCATACATCTGAAGCATTGTCCTTTGTGCCATTACCATAACAGCTATGAATGTACAGGTTTTATAGGGTCTGAGAAATAGGTGAGTTAAAAATAACATTGTTTACGGTCCAGGCAGCTGCACTTACAGCTTATCATACTTCACTCTTCGCTCCCCTTCCCCCCTCCTCCTCCTCACATGGTATATGAAATATTCATGCTATGTTCTCTCTCTCTCACACAAACACACACACATGCTCAAAACACATTTGCACGCTTTTCTACACACAGACACACATAAAACCAAAATTACAAAATATGGGACATAAACATAAATGGTTTCTGCACATCAAGACCTTCCATGGGATGAATCAATGATATTTCCTACAGGGTTTGGCCGAGCAATGGACTATTCTGAATTAATTATATCTCTATCATGTCGCGGTATCACTAAAGTACAGGCCCTGCTCTCCTGAGCGCATGACAAAAAGATATCTGATTGAAATGTATTGAGATGAGTGGAGGATACCCTGCCTGTCAAGTGATGGAATGGCTTAGAGACACGCTGAAACTATGAGATACACATGCAGAACACATTGGACCCAATCTCAGCTGCACTGATTTGAGCTTTGGCACCTTCTCTTCTGACAATTCCTGCAGATCCCATGATTACAGCTGGCTCTGCTACAGACTCATAAATCAATCATCCCAAGATAAAACAGATAAATGCATCCTATTTCGGCTGAGAGGGCGAGAGAAAGAGAGAGAGGGAGAGGTGAGGATCAGGATCAGCATGCGGTGCTGGAGGATAAGACAGCTTCCTCAGATAATGAAAACAGAGGTGTAACATTACCCAGGTTCCAAGCCGACCTGTGCATTTAAGGATGTGGTGGCAAGGAGGGGACACTAAAAAGCACCCAATTGAATCAGGGAAGCAGATGGATGCACCGTCCCTTCAGTAACTTCATTTGGAAGTTAATTGAATCAGCATGCTAGCTGCAGGGAAATTGAATAAAATAGAGCAAAGCAAGGGCCATATTGGACTGGATTGAAATGAGGCTCTGACGATAATGCCTTAATGAAATTTGCATCAGACATGTTTGCAAATTAGCACATGTTCTTTCCCAGATTTTTCTTGAATTCTTGGATCATGATCTCATGGCAATCTAATTTGTGATGATACTGTGGAAAATTATTTAAGTGACATATTTATGTTTATTTGAATAAGATTACAGTACTTATGTAAAATGTCTTATCAAACCACTGCCTGGTAGAGAAATGTTATTTGACATGGTTCCATCGGACATGTTTTTGTTTTCTTTTAATCCACAAGATCTGGACAATGATCCTCCACAAACATATTTACGTGGTTGTTTTCCTAGCTTCAAGGCCAACTCTATAATTCAAATTGTATCTTGTCTACAAATTATCGTGGGAGAAAAAGGATGTGATACTATTTCTATACTGGCCTGGAAAAGACCAAACCAATAAGAGGCATGGCAATAAGCATGAGCTGTGACTAGCCATGACTACATGGCTGATAACGGGCGTAGGGGTGCAACTCAGTCATACTGACAAAACTAATGGGCTTACTGTAAAAGCAAAAACATTACCACAGTTTGCAAAACTGTGTCAGGTGATGTCAAGATTTAATCAGGATGAAATTTACATGTGCACACTCAGCATGACAGAGCAGAGAGTATGCCCAAGCCATTGTTGGTATATTTCATACATACCAACGTTTAGCATCACAGCTGTGGCTTAACAGTCGCGTGCCTCTCCCTGACTGCGATGGAAACCACCTGGAGACTTTGTCTCTCTAACATTCTGTTCCGGTAATTAGTTCAGCAAGGCAACTTGGCCACAGGTGCTGTTCCTATTGATTGTGTTATGTGCGCAGAGAAATAAGACAAATAGTGATAAAATACCGGGCAGCAGGCAGAATCAAAATATATATTTAAACTGATTAGAATTTTGAATGCACATGGTTTCCACATCTGCAGGGACAAAGTGCCATTATGAATACTTTGGACCAAATCCGTACAGTGTGTTAGCAACAGAAATGCCCAACTTAAGAAGATAACCCCTGTATGTATGCTACTGCCTGAGAATTCATGGTTGTACAGATGGAGTTTCCTATAGGGGATCAAGCCCGAAGGACAAAGAGGACTGCTCATCCTTTAAATATCCAAATTAATTGTTACTTTACATTTTTTCCATGCATGTAATTTCAGCAAAGCACTAGTGTCTTGTTCTTGAAATCCTGTTATGATCATTGCTATTCCAGATGATCAAAATCCCTCTTAAATCCTTTCATGCTAGATTGCCGTTTTCTCACTTTCAGGCAGCTTTTTTGTTCTTAGGGAGGACACATGCTTCATCTTTGCTGCATAAACACTTGAGAAGAGATGAGAGTTTCAGTGGGGCAAATTAAAGCCATTCTCCACTGTGGATGGATGAAACAAACACCAAGCTAATTCTATTGATTAAAAGAAATTGAGTTTGTTGTCAGCAGAGCTGTATTTGAGCCAGTGATTTGATTAGGAAGCTGTGCTTTGTAAAATTGGCATAATGATAATACCCAGTTTGATTACAACAAATGCATGTTCACAGGCACTGATCAGGAATCAATCTAGCATTACGTCGACAATATTGTCCCTTCTACCCGATACGCCACATGGAACAATGCTCCATGTGGTGTGTCAACATTCGCTAACAATTTAGGCACCACTTGACAAACAGCTGGGGTCATTTTTCTGAAATTGTATTAAGTCATGTGATTATAACTGACGAGGGCATTTTCAGTTGCTTTATTAAATAAGCCACTCTTTCGAAAGATCCCAGGGTGATGGGAATAGCTAAATAATGAACAAATGTAAAACCATTAAAAAGACTTTGAATGACCGACTAAAGACTTTGACAGATAAAAGATATAAATTTAACTTTACTGCTCAGTGTTTGAGTGTCCTTCATGTGCACAATTCTCTCTGATTTCTCTTTAATACATCCAACATCATTTTTATGACAAATTCATGCTAATGGTTATCTGCAATAATGACAATGTAAGGATAAGAATACAGTCACACACTCAATTTCAGCGGAAGTTGTTCCATAATTACTAGCCAAGTAGGTTTTCGAAAATAATTTGCTTTTCTAAATACAATATTTTCATACCTCTGTCTAATATGATGGCTGCATGAAATATGATGTTGTCAAAAATGGACGCTACTATGTCAAACTGTGCATACTGAAGTACATTAATGACGGTCATTTCATTTATATACATTCATATACTGTAAATCGTTCACTATAACTTTTGTTACTTTTCTATTCTTGGTAGCTATGAGCACAAAAACTACTTATACAAATGAATCCCTATAATATCTTGACGTCAAATTATGGTAATGCAAATCTTCTTGTATGTATAACATAATGTCAACATTCATCTCTGTACACTGAAGTACAACAAGGACCGTGAACTGCTTGAATTACCGCTGGGTCTTCGGTGTTTTCCACTTGTTTTGACACTTGTTTAAATACACAGCCGTCAGCATCTTTGATATTACCATAGCTACTGTCTTAGTGCAAGCAAACCTAGGTTATAAAAACTGATAGAGAGTAAAATAAATAAATCATACGTCTTCCTTCCCTGTTCTGAAACAGTCAGATGTTGATTATTTTGCACTCGGACAATTACAACATGCAAACTTTTCCATGATCCACGACAACTTGCATTACCTGGTCAGGCACGTGAGAGCGGCTTGCCAGAAGAGTCTATAGCAAATAAGGGAGTCATGTCACAGCTCGCACTACATTGCCAGATTAGCCATTCACTGGTGTGTGACGAAGGCAGTTTTCTGAATTCAACATTAGCACCGGTGTGCCAGTTGGACAGGGGCTAGTGCTTCTTAAAGTTTCCACACACAAGATTTTCCTCAGTCCTCATCAACAGAGGCAGGAGGTGATTATCGGGGTGCCACAGCCACACACCACACATATTTATCACTGTAAAGGAGATAATTGGCTGTGAAAACCAAGGGGCTAGGGGATGACAAATGAACCATGGGAGTGGGATTACTTTTATAGCTTGTTTATAACCTTTGCAGGCTACAAATAAATTTTGCAGGTTACAAATAAACTGATATACTCAAACTGAGGCAGCCTGACAAATATGCTTTCAGGTTATGGATGATTACTGGGCTAGATATGTCCTTGTCATAAAATGGATGGATATTTGATTTATCCTCATAAAATGCCAGCAGCCTTTTGGTAAGTATACGTAGTGGAAGTATATTTTGTTTCACCACTAGCAACACCTTTTAAGCTAGATTTAATGATCCCTGGGAGGAAATGGAGAAATGATATTGCAACAGGACACAACAAATAAACATAATATGAATAAGAATATATTAAATGGAATCGTATAATATTACTGCCACAACCGACAGTTTCAGCACTACGACATGTTAAGGAGAATGTGTGAAAGGTTGAAACCCAAGGTGTGCAAAATAACAGCAGCATAATTTACTGACACAAAGAAAAAATGATGGCAGAATATGAGTACAATATACCAAAATATGAGCTGTATCCAGTATAAAATAAGTGGAAAAAAATACAACAGTGTTAATATATATCACCAACAATGACAGGGATATGGGAATATGAAGAAAGCAAATAAGGATTTCCAGTCAAATTTAAATGATGTGGCAAAATGTGCATCTTGCTCTAATCAGCAACTCCATAGAAGGCAATACATTTCTACAAGGACTGCCATGTTGCATGTGTGGTAAACTATGGAAAAGCTATCAAAAGTATGTACAGAAAAATGTGCCAAATTATTGGTAAAATATGTACAGCTGTCTGTTGCACATGGTAAAAGACCTCAGTCTTCTCATTCTCAGGAAGAGCAGTTTCAAGTGTCACAGTGTGAGGAAACTTGAGATGAGAGCAATAAAATAAAATAAAATAATAATAATAATAACAATAACAATAACAATAACAACAACAACAACAACAACAATAATAATAATAATAATAATAATAATAATAACTTGAATATAAAAAAAAGAAGAAATAATGGTTTGGTAGAATTTTACAACTGTCTAATGAAGCACTCATGGCACCTGAACAATGGCTTCACAACAGTTTCTGTAGCAGGCACAATTACAAACACTGATCCAATCAACAAGTCACATTTCATTAGGTGTCATGTACGATCTCAGAAAGCTGTGACAGAGCAAAGGGAAAACAATTCGCTTTACTGGGTGGCATTTCCAAAACAAGTCTTACTGACAATCACTGATCTGAAATGTTCCCAGAAGTCTGAAAAGTTTCTTACATCATTTAACAAAGCCAAATGTGTACTTTGACCGCTGGTAGTGAGGATGTAATTTTTAATGAGCAGTATGGATATGAGCAGTAGCCTTCTGTATAAAGCAGTAAAACTTTGTGTACTATATGCATGTGTGAGACTGAATGCTGAATCCATAAATGCATAATATCTCAGGGTCATATTCCAAAAATCTCACGACTGCTGCTATATGGAACAGTTATAATACTGTTTAGAGCCATCTGTGTAAAACCATTTGTGAAAAAAGCAAAAAAAAAAAAAAAAAAAAAAAAAATCCTGCCAAAGCACTTGCATACATATGCACTCATTAGGTGCTAAACAAACACAAATGGGATGGAAACACAGGATAACTAAAACAAAACGGTAATTAAGAGTTTGATATAAGTAGAGGTTAGTATGAGTGTATGAGTGTTTCCACTGAAGAGTCTCTTTTGTGAGGCTATATCTGTGGCAGTGGAGGCTATCCCTATACACCAGCTGCACTTTCACTGGAGGGTGAGCATTTTGTTTAATCTTCTGTACAGAGTTAAAAGATAACACACAACCAAACAGAAGCCGTGGACCCCATTTTACATCTCATACTTTGCCACAGGGATTTGTAAAGGGACAGTCGTGAACTTGGTTTATATAATTTGTTTCTGACATATGATAAGCTACAATGGTGTTCTCTTTTCAACCTATTTTTAACAACAATATCTTGTCATCCAAACCAAATTCCATTATCTGGCCAATTAAACTGACATCTTCTCATGTCCACAAACAATGTTTGGGATTATCCTTACCCTCTCTCTCTCTCTCTCTCTCTCTCTCTCTCTCTCTCTCTCGAAACTTCAAACATGCCTGGTGAAGCTCTGATGCATGCTTAGGGTCATTGTCCTGCTGGAAAATGAATCCCCCTTCCACACAATCTTAAGCCAGAATGTGCGGCGTGCCTCACATGGCACTTCTCTCTGGTTAATGTGTAGCTAATCCTGTGCAAGTTACACACTCTGGGATAAGCAAAACATCAAAACATTCAAGCAAAACCTGAATATTTCCATCTCATCCGACTGGAGGTTTGCGCTCTGTAACATTAACCTCTCATGGCACTGTCTCATTACATAAGCTCTCTGGTCGTAACCATAAAGTTCAAACATTAATTAACCTGTAAACAGGGCTTTTTTCTAGCCTCCAGCAGTAACATTTTGGCATGCTGAATGCTGCAACTTGTTTTGTTGTCCAAAACAGTTATTTGGAAACTCCACTGGCTTTGCTCAGATTGCTCTGTGTCTTGGATGAAGATGCTGTTCTGTCTCATAAAGATGTTGGCTTGATAAGCTGGTCTTAAGATGTGTTGTCACTTATGTTTGTCTGTTCTTGCCTTGGATGAAAATGACTTGGTTTGTGAAAATCTCTTGAGTGTGTGCTGTACCCCATGGAAACTTTCAATTTAGCTTTTGAATTTTTTTTTTCAGTAGCCAGGTAAACAATTTGGTCCTGGACTGCTTCACTGTGCTCCACTGATGTCACAAATATCTGGGGAGCATTTTTCGCGGAACCTCCTTCAGAAAATTTAAACGCTAGCAGTAGCAACAATAATGCATACAAGACCATATTAATTTAGTCAATATCCGGTATTAGCAAACAATTCACATTGTGTATTGGGAGCATACATGTGTTAAGATTTGAATGAAATACATGGTGTGGCAACAGCTTAAAAAAACCTTATCGTAACTAAAGACCAAGTTTTGTATCCATTCTAAATAGTGCAGGCCTAATCTTGCATAAGACACTGAGTAAAATATGTAATTGGTTTTTGATAAATGATGACAGCAAACAGGTTTTGACGATGGAATCCACTGGAATTTCCAGCATAAAGGCAAACAGGCAATTTTTGATGTTGGCACCTCCAAATGGCACCAAGAAGTTACTGACGAATCTGAACTTCAATACAAAGAAAAACTGCACACAGGGCACTCATGTTTACCAGCCTGACCACAGTCACAGTCACAGTCACAGTCACAACGCTATATAAAATCATCAATTTGAATTCAGTTGAATTCATCATCTTCATTCAGGAAGGTGAACCTCTCCGGAGGAGTTGGGAGACTGCAATACAATTTAAAAAATACGAGATGAAGAGGCACAATTGAAAACATTCCCTGCCACCCTTGTTCATTTCATTGTCAGTGGAGTGTTTACCATAATCAACCACAAAAGTCTCAACAGTCCCGCTGCAGGACTTGCCAGATATTTCGCAGTGCATGTGCTCTATGCATTAAGAGGGACATTATGAAATTGAAAAGTAGCTATCGTCTCTCTTGCAATTTCCCTTCGCTATGCGGACATGTTAATGTGCATAATTAACTAATCAGCTTATGCCAGCTGGAACACTTGGCAACTCAGTCTGACAGCTTCAGCGTCTCTCTTGAAAACATCTTGAAAGATTCTGGTTCCATCTCCCCCTGTGTAATTTTATCTCCCACCAGGCAAGAATAGGTTTGGCTTGGGTAGCACACAAGAGGGTCCACTGCTTTGTGTTTTCAGTGGTTTTTACATGATATTGTCAACAAAAATGCCAGCTATAACGTGCTTTAGTCTGACAAAAACTATGAACTCAAATTATTCCTTTTTTCTAAAAGTTCTTGGTGTTTATTGCTGCGATGGTCATTACATCACAGAACGCAGAAAAAATGTGCTCATTCAGTCCATAATCACAAATGATGGAAGGCATTACAATATGCTGTCAAGCAGATATGTCCAATGTATAATGTTGTGAATGTGCAAAAGCATGACTAGTCTATCAATTCAATATTCTTTGTAAAAGACCACCCATTAGTATGCGGGGAAGATATATTCATGTGTTGGTGCTCGGGATGGAACAATTTATCAAAATTCAATATACTGCAATGCAAAAAGATGTGACACTATGTATCTTGGGGCATAAAAATGAATCACAATATTAGCTGCTCTTCATTTTGCTGTAGTAGTCCCAAATGAGATGGTTTTCCCATCAAAATTTCACAAATTCTCCATTGCGATGACAACGTGTTTGAATTTTTTACATTGTAGGATGGCAATACCACTACTAGAAAGATTTGTGGTCCCAAACAAAATCCTGCAGTCGTTGTTGTCACTGAACTTTTATTTATTGGACTGTGTTATAGTTGTATCAAATCATTATGAGATGCGCAAATTGTCCCATTGCTAATCGGCGCAAAGAAATAGAGACTATTGGTGGCAGTTTCATCTCTGTGAGCCAAATATTTTAGTTTAATTTTTTGCATATTTATGCCTCAGCATCCAGTATTGAACACAAAGGTGTTAATCAGATTTTAACAAGGGAAATGACTAGGATAAGCACCATTTAACAAGCCAAGTGATAAATAAAAGTCTAATATTGTCACAGTAGGGTTTAATTTAATGTTTACATGTGTGAATCATAAAATGCACTTACTGGCTGTAATGACTAGATTGTTTTTTAATCCAAATGAGATTGTGTCCCCGCCATGCAAATCCAGTCAGATATTTGGAGTCTGTAAAGTGTTTCTACTGCCTCTCTGCACAGTGCAGAGGTTGTCTTGATTAATTGGAATACTTAATTTGTCATTAAGTGTGATTAATTCCATTAATCTATCAGGTTTAAAGTCATTCAGTAATGTCACTGAGAATCAATTATTCACCATGGGAACCGGTGTGAAGAAGACATTGAGTGTGAGAGTTTAACAAATGCACATAGTACACTGGCCACATATTAAAACATGGCTCAGCTACAGCGACTGTAGCACAGGCAGGACCAGCAGCAGCAAAGAGATCTATATAAAATCAAACTGTCCACTTTTCAAACATCAAACAGAGCCTGTGTGTACCAGAGATGGCTTTGGCAGTGGAAGCCATTGATTTTCTCACAGCGTCTGTATAGCGCTTCCCCTCTCCTGTCGGCACAGCGCGTAATATGAGACCACAAGTTTTGCTCGACCCACAGCAATCAATTTTGCTTAGCTGAGCTCCATGGTGTGGATGGGGCTTGCTTAAGTACCTGTCTCCTCCAACACACAGCCCTGCATACCCTCATCCTCGGCAAAAGGCTTTCAGTGTAATAAAAAAACATATCTGAGTCAAGACCCGGCCAATCTAATAATGGCCAGACAAGCCAGTGTGACTGTAGACTGCTAACTGTGTCACTGCTAGGAAAGCGCCTTGTGGGGATACAGTGCAATAGAAAGGCCAGGAAAGCAACAAATTCACTTTCATCTTTGCTTTTCTTGAGAAAATCATCCACATCACAAATCCCTCTTCCCTATCTGTTTTACAGCTCGATGTAAGGAGTTATTTCTCACTCTAGAAGCAGAGGGTGTTTAAAGGGTTTTATCTTAAAAGAAATAAAAAAACGAGAGACATGTGGGAGCCATGATTGACTTGATTGTGTCTGATTGATAGGTATCTTAACCTCCCTTGCCCTCCATCAATCTCACATACACTCCAAATCAAATCACACCAGTTGTTCAGAGAGACAGTTCAGATGAACTGGGACATAAGTGGTCACTTGAGATGTATTGTGTCCCTTTTAGGACACATTTTCAGCCATCAGTTACTGTAATGAAAACAAATGAAATTGTGACTGGTTTTGCAGAGATATAATGTCTGAGCTATAGCCAGAGATAACAGGGCCGAATACATCCAACAGTTGAGGCAGCGTGGGAGTTGGTTGAAAAGGGCTGCAATGATAAAAGAAGTGACTGCCTATTAGTGAATGTTTTTTGTTGAACAATGGCGTCAAAAGATGGGCTCAGAGAGGTAAAGTTTTCAAGCAATTACTGTATTCACTGACAACATAGTAAACATTAGTGACGTTTTTGTCTGTATAATACATTTGAAATCCATGGCTATGCAATTCCATGAATACATGATCAACTATAGGACTGCATTCAATAGAGGGCAGACCTCTCCCAGGTGTGTCAGGGGCCATGTGGGAGGTGAACGGGAAGTGCCAGGCAGGTTGTGTGTCCAGTGTGTGTGCATGAGAGTGGTGGAATGAAAGGGAGACAGTATGGAGAGTATGTTATCACATCACCATAAGTGATAAGTTAACTGGCAAAGTTATTTCAGCAGCTGCTTGATATTACTGAATGTTTTCAAAGGACCACAATGCTGTCATGTTGGTTTGAATGAATGCAAGCCACAATTGTCTTACCTTGGCATGCAAATCTGGAAAGGAACAATTCCAAACAACCAGCGATGTCAGTTTCAAAATGATAATGCCAAAAAAAGAATCCGCCAACAAACGTGCTCCGGCATATATGTTAACTTTTGAATCCTGGCAAGAAGACACGGTTGTAATCGTGTTTGAATCTGTGGCAACAAGACATGATTGGCTGTCCTGAGCAGAAAGCAAGAAAAGAAGAAAAAAACCAAACAAGATTCCAAACTTTTTGATGATTTGTGGCCCCTTCCAGCTGGTTAAAAGGGATGAGGAGTTAGCACTCAATTGTGGTATAAAACAGGCTTTTCAAAAGTTTTGAATTACCACAACCATGAGAGCTCCTTGATCATACAGTCATAATTGTGTACAAGAAAAATAATTGGCTGATAGGCAAGGAGGGAAGGAGGGAAGAGAAACTCTAAAAATGACAGAAAACAGCTATTTGCATGAAGCTGACTATTTTTGCCTCTTTATCTCAGGCATGTGTACACAGATAACCTCTTACCTGTAGCCACTGAGACTGGTCACTGTGTCCGGCTGTCCAAGCGTTCACTTTGCCCTGCTTGTCCAGCCGGGCCTTGCCGGGCTCCCAAGTGAACATGTCCATGTTGAGTGTCCTGAAAATGCTGGAGGCTGTGACCTGGTAGTCCTGGATGTGGCCCGACTTCATTCCCATTGGTTCAGAGCAGCCTGGAGCCAACAAAACAATGGAAACTGTAAAGGCAGTTCTCCCAACCTCCCAATAACCGCAACACAACAAGCAGTGCTGGGGAACGTTACTTTTAGGAGTAACTAGTTACATTCCCAAGTTACTGCTCCTAAGTAGTAACTTGTTACTACTTACTACTACTACTACTTACTTGTTTACTTACTTAATTAGTCTTTATTCAAAGCACTGTTAATTTTGTCAAAACATTTTTGGATGAGAAATAGTTGTTGCAAAACCTTTTTTTCATAACTAGTTGCTATGAGAAAACACAAATGCACAAAGGCACAAAGAAACATAAAATTGCCCCCCGTCCTGATAGATGTGTCTATTAGATATTTTATTTAGCATTTACTATGACACAGCTTTGTTTAGCTCCAGACCAATGGTGACAGAAGACAGTGTGTGTCTGGATGTTCACAGGAGAAATTAATGCTTCCAAGAGAAACTCTTCACTTCCTCCACCAGGAAAACCAACGAATAGAGCGTCCATTTTCCAGATTCAGTCAGTAGATGCTGTGTTGGTGAAATGTCATACTGTAGATGATACACAGATGTATCTGATGATCCTGTCTCTATGAAGGCAGCAGGGAGCTATACTACAAACAATCCAGCTACTGAAAGCTGACACAAACAATGAAGTAAAGAGCGTCGTTGCTATGGAAGCGATACACTGTTTCGACTAGTCTCATCGGTGCAAGCTGGCAGGTTTCAGAACATAGCAGTCCAGATGTTTTGACTTCCTTTTTGCAAATGCTTAGGAGGATCAGCTGGTACTGTTGAATGTTTGGTGTAAAATCAACAGCACTGAAGCTCTCTCTGGATCGAGATGATGCGCTTTTATTCTCGATTCAGAAAACACACCCTAACTCACGGAGAGTAAATACTATGAGGCACGAGTTGCTGCATGGACTCCATTTCCTGTCACACCAAGCACCAGGCACAACAACATATCAGCATGACCCAATTTACAGCTTACATGTAACATGTTCCTCCATTTTGCCGGCTGCTTTCCTGCCAAAACATCATGTACCACTGCTGCACCAGATTTTCTTTTTAACTTCATGGATATAAATAAAAATGCACCGTTTTCAAAAGTAATATAAACTGATTACTGAATTTAAGAAGTTACTTGCAAGTTACAAAAACAGTACAATACAAATGCACACAACTGACCCACCTGTTAGCTCACATCCGAGCAGCTCCATGCGCAGGGTACAGTGCCTCCTGCAGACTTGTGGGTAAATACGAATGTACTGAGCCTCAATAGGAGGGGTGAAGGAATTGGCTGATGGAGCGTTGTTATCGACATTTCCTCTGAATATCTGTTGCAGGAGATGAAATAACAGCACATGAGCGGGTGGGGGGGTGGGGTATAGCAGGATAGAGGAGCAGATCAGTTCTGCCCTAATGTAACAGTCTATCTGGCGCTGTCTCTAGTGCCTACTCCACACTCAACAAATTGCTGTCATTCAAGGTCAATGAGCTAGAATTACAGGGAAAAATAGACAATTTCTCGCACCATTTGAGCCTGTAATTTATAAGCACACTGGTGTGTTTTAAATTAGTGGTCCAATTATATAGCTATACCTTCTGGAGTGTTTTATCCAAATGGCCTGAGACAGTGTTTGACAGAACTCTGTGATGTGATTGAGGGGGTATACGTGTGTGTGAGTTTGTGAGTGTGTGTGTGTGTGTGTGTGTGAGAGAGAGAGAGAGAGAGAGAGATGGAATACAGGCACAAAGAGTTTACAGTGTGGGTCCTGTACTGTAGGTCACGAGTAAGGAGGTCGTTTCACTCTTGCCCTGTTCACATTAGCATCTTAGAGCTCGCCCTCCACTCAAAAATGTGTTTTTCTTATGGTTACGTCCTCTAAAATGTCTGAGCTCGAGTATACTGACTTGTATCTGTGCAAAGTTTGCCACAAGAGAGGTGTTTTCATATTCCGTTACTGAGGGTATAGGTGTCTCTGCATTTCCCTAAAATATAAGACAAAAGATTCAGACGTACTCTGGGTCCACTAAATTTGGCACGCCACAAATCCAACAGTCAGTCCCATCATCTGATGGAGCGCTGCTTTGCATATCATTAACACCAGCTCTGCCAGTCGCAGTGCTGGACTGCTGGTTGTGTTTTCAGTAAAAAACAAAAAAAACCAAACAAAAAAAACAAGACCAATTCAAAATGGCTGCTTCACATGAATAATATTTAATAATAATATATTTTTTTATGGTTAGATTATGAAATACAGGACAACTGTGACAACAAAAGTGATGGGACTTCCGTGTTGCTGCGTACTTGCTCCTCCATTTTCAGCACTGGTATGTCCCTATTTCCTTTCAATTCCAGGAGCATGATTTTTTTCTCAAATAAAAATATAAATACTTTGTTTTCATTTATTTCCCCCCCATTATTTTTATCTGTTGATGCGTGATCTGCCACAACTTTGTTATTCTGAAGTGTTTTTCTCATTCTTACTTGACTATGCATGATTATTTCTGTATGTAGCATTTAGGGAGCACTTGTGTGGTGATACCACTGCACAAAAAACAAAACCACCAACAAAGAAAAAAATAATCAGTGTCCAAGTGCAGAGTCATCGGAGTCATTGATCTGGTAAATTTGAGCAGAAGTTTGGAGGTCGGGGTCATTCGAGCCTCGGCCAAATGGAGGACAGCTGTGGTTTGCTGTCAGAAATGATAGAACACTGGATGGTCTATTTGGTGGCCGTTTATCCCCAAATAGTATAAAAATTCAATCTAGAAGTCATAAAATTGGAGGGGGGTAAGGGGCAGAAAGATGGGCCCGGTGTGTGCTGGCTAATTAAAAAGCCATCTCATCACGTCCTCCACCCTGCCCTTGACTGAGTGGGCAGTCTCCAGTTGCTGTGTGTGCATGTGTGTGTGTATATGTTTGTGTATGTGTGACAGAAAGAAAGGCCAAAGGGAAAGAGGGAAGAGACATAATGAGTGTGTGTGTGTATTTGTGCGTGTGCCCACACGTGTGTATCTCACCATGTCCTCATCTGTGCCCTTCACTTTGTATGTTCTCCAGGTCTTCCCGTCATCACTGGAGGCTACTTTGTAAGACTTGACGTACTCTGGGCTGCCAATACGCTTTGCACCCTGGGTAATTAGGCCGGTGACCCTCATTCTCCTTTGCAGGTTTATCTGTGGAAGAAAAAAAAGCCAAAAGCCACAAAATTACTTCTTTATTTTTTCTGAGAGACTGGTGATGCATGCTTGTGTGTGTGTGTGTGTGTGTGTCTGTGTCTGTGTCTGTGTGTGTGTGCACGCGCACATGCAAGTCTTGGGTATCAGTTCACACCCTTTGTATTTTTCTGTCAGGGCCATCCATCTTATTCAGAAAGTCTGTGATCGAATGGAACATTTAATCAATCCTCACGCTCCAGATCCAGTCTGTCAAGCCCGGGCTCACTGTCAATACGTTGCCAATGTAAAGCGCCTCAGAGAGCCGGGAGGGAAAGAGGGAGGTGAGAAAGAGGAATGTGATTAATGAATGCTTTAATAGATTTGGCTTAGTGCGCACAAAGGATAATCAGTATCTGTTGAAACATAACTGTAAATACTAAATACTGTAAGTGCGCTTTGTTGTGGTTTTCAATGATGGGGCTTTTTCACAGAGCACCCTGTTGTTTCCACTTCAGCAACACCTTTTACCACTTTGCTCATGCCACGTGATTGAGAACAATTTTCCACTCTCGGGGTAGAAACAACCAGCTTGAGCTGAATGTGGATGATTTTTTTTAAGCTATGGTGATACACTGTTATGTTTGGAGATTTTGCAGTTAGAGGAGCAAAATGGGTTTTAGTGTTTATGTTTAACATATCTTTTTTCTGGATTGGTATTACATAGTCAATCTATCCCTTTTCTATACCTTATTCTTAATCATGGATGTTAGGGGCTGGAGCCTGTCCCAGCACACAGTCCCACATGGGTGCTTGTTTTCATTCCACAACCAGCCCTTATCTCTCTACGCCGAGACCCAACTGAAAGCCAACACCAGGGCAGATTCTGTTTCACGAGCCAATCCACCCAACATAGATTGTTCCGAAATCCGAGTCCACTGAGTAAAATTCAATTCAGACATTAAGCTGCACATGATAATTGTATTAATTCATTGTGATAATTGGCTACTTTGATAAATAATAGGCTACATGCTATTCTGTGCCAACACTTTGCTGTTTTTTTTTTTATGAAATGGCACAGGTAATTGCGCAGGCTTTGTTTCATGCTGGCTATAAATAATTAATATAGCTTTGAATTCCGACATGCAATTTAATTAATGCGAACCACAAACTGTCCTGCAGTTCAGAGTAACATTTCTCTTCCGCTTGTCAGCAAATTTTTATTTGCATATCGCTGTGCCGAGCTGTGTGTATCGGTCCCGGTGCAGAACTCTATTTCAGAGTGCGAGGGGCAGAAAGCTGGGAAAAACCTTGGACAGGTCGCGAGTACATCAGTGGGCTAACACACTGACATGCATTCACACCTATAAGCAAGTTAGAGTCATCAGCTCACCTCACCTGCATGCCTTTGGACTGTGAGGGGAAACCCACGAAAAGACAGAGAGAACATGCAGCCTTCAGACAGAAACCCATGACCTTCTTGCTGACCTCTGAGCCACCGTGCTGCCCCTAATACTGTCACAACTGTAACTGTAAAGTGCCTCCTTTGGCCCTTACAAATGTGCAAATGTACAAAAACCACTTTTAATATTACAGCTTTCGATTTCTCTCTGTCATCACACCCATACTAGCTGGTTAAAAAAAGCGTCGTTCCCACCCTGATATCTTACTGGTGCACTTAAGAGAGAGAGAAAAAAAGTGTGCTTGTTCAGGAACGTGAGAGGATTCACAGGATTAATATTAGCTCCACATGATGACAGATCACTTTACTGTAATATGGAGAAGCCTGCAGTGACTGAGGACCGGAGCTGTGATGGGCAACACACACACACACACACACACACACACACACACACACACATTCACACTCAAACCTTTGTTTCGAAAATGAATATTCATATTGACAAAAAGTAGGCCAGAATAACAGAAGGCAATTTCAGCATCGTTATACTGTAACACATTTGTAAATGTCTTGACAAAGCAGATAATGCAAATAAACTGTGATGACAATTATTCATCCATTATTTTGGCTCTATGTTCACACCATGCTGCTTTGTTCTTAGAAATGACACATCAGCTCAACCAGGTCACCCTCAGTCAAAATATAAAAACCTAGTGCTCCATGGCTGAGGAACAGCAGGGCAGCGGTGGTACAGTACTGAGCGAATATCAAGTACAGGACCATTAACCTGAAATGGCATCACTTGAATGGAAACCCACACTAAAACAAAATTTAAATGGCTTATTTTAGTAAGTTCAGGCTAGATTTCTCTTCCATTTTTAAGATCAGAAAGCACATGGAGGAAAAAAAAATGAAAAGGTATGAATATATGTGATGTAAAAACAAAAACGAAAGTCTGTATTTTGGTTTACATGTGTGATCAAAATGCAGAAATTGCAAAAAAAAAAAAAAAAAAAAAAAAAAAAAAGTGCAAACAAAACAAAACAAAACAAAAAATCCTAATGAGAGCATGAACACATATGTACTTCCTTTGTGCACTAAGCTGGAAATTCTCTATATAGCCAATCCTATGCTGTTTATTTGTGTGCGTTTGATATGATAAAGTTAGGCGCTCCCAGTTGTTTTATTTTGATATTTTGTGCCACATTTGGAAGCCCTTTTGCCCATCTTATCTTTATGTGGATGCATGGCTTTTATTTGTGCTCATAAAGACGTCTTCCCCAAAGCTAAAACCACAAAGCAGAGATTTACTGGTGACACCATCAGAATGCAACTGTTCCTTTAGCAAGTCTAAGGTAGTGGACAACGTGACCTTATCCAGCACGGTATTCTGGGCACAGAAATGTAAGCTTTGCTTTGAAATAAGGCAACCTGTGTTTAAAACATTAAAGTGTTAAAGCTTGAAAATATTCTATTACATATTATATTCTATTATGCCCACTGCCAGAAATATTCATGCTCATGTTCACCAGTGTTGTGTGAACTGTCAGAGATCACTGGAATAACACATTAATAATTGCAATTCAGGCTGGACGTCCCCTTTAATTTTGATTTCTAGAGATATGGCTCAATTATACATATTTTTTTTCTACATACTTAAACCAACATATCAAGTCAATTACCCACAAGGACCCCTTTTAGAGTTCCAGAGCCGCAAATGACTCACTCTCACCCACTCTTTATCATTCACAGCGTTCTTCACTTCTCTCAATTTCCTCCATAGAGATAGATATGCCCCTCGCTAATTAGAAGCACTGTCACTAAAAGGCCACTGCCTGGGTAATTGGGGTGATCCTTCACATCTTTAATGACCACTCACAAACACGCCTCTGCCACTTCAGTGCTAACAGTGATGCATTTATTTGTCTGAGGGAGGCATAGTTGGAAACATCTGTCATCGACAGACTTTTGTCTATGGACCTTTACTGGTGAGCTTGTGGAGATTTGCCTCAGTGTGTGAGAAAGTGTCATAAAACAGTGAAAATGTGCAGAAGGGCGTCTCAAAATGACACTGATGCTGACAAGGATAATCTCCCAATTCAAGATGGTGATTAGGCAGTGACAAGAACAGCGCAAGCAGCAAAGTGTGAGATTTTTTAGAGGCATTAAGGTTAAGTTGTGAGCCGATATTCCTCAGGGCCCTCATCCATATTGAGAGAGAATGTGTGCATGTGTGTTTGTGTTTGTGTGTTTAAAACAAGGTTGTACCTTTCAGTCATCATCCAGCCATCTGTCTGTTTTTCTGTATTGTTAAGCTGTTTGACTGTCTCTGTCTGTCTCATTCCTGGTGTAGCTGTGACATACATTTCTGTTTATATAGAAAAAAGGCTATAAAAAATGTTTTAAAAGGGTTACCCATCATAAATGACTACTGAGACTGTTTATTTTACCTTGTCTTGACTTTCTGCACAAGAGAGCTTCCAGAGAAATCCTTGAGGAAAAAAAAAAGTTGAAATGAACTTTTCCCCTTTCCTTTTTTTCTGAAACACTTTGAGTTTATTTTTTTCATACACCATGAGAGACTCTAGGAAAAAAATATCACAAACATCAAATGATTCCTGCGTTCGGTATCTTAATTTGCAACACAAAGCATATATCATTCGTCTGAACTGTGTTATCTTGATTTGTTTTTCTTTCTTAAGAACAATGCCTGCAGTTGGAAGATGTTAAGAGTGTCACCTTTGGCAACATGCTGCAACTGGCAGCTACAATTCAAATTGTGCCCTAAAAGGCTATAATTTTGAAGTTCCATTGATATTTTCGGACCTGTTTTTCTACAGTAATTATTTGAAAGTGGTCAATTAGTTTAGGTAATGGTCCTCCTGACAAGCATTTCTTTGATTTCCCAGGGGTCTTTTGAAACTGCAGAGCCCCTGCCAGACTGTTAACAGAACCGAATGAGTAGGCAGAGCATTATAAGCCTTGAATGTAACAGGGCTTTTATTTTTTGAGTCATGCTGATTCTTTCTTTCATACCATTTACACTGGCGGTGTTTACATGCATGCATACATTTGTTCTTAATTATTATTAAAACAACATGGTTATGGGTCTACATATGTGAATTTTCAGAACTGGCTTGGAATAACTTACTTTATGTAATCACATTTTTAAACATTTACTCATTTTGACTTGTCAGTTGACATTAACACCACGTTGCCACTGACTCAAACTGGGTGCACTCTATTTGGATATGCCAGTGTTCAGCTTATTACATAGTGGCAAGGGTGGAGAAAACCTCTCAAAAATGTAGGCAGCATCCATGCTGTGGGAATCCTAATCAGCTGACCAAACACTGGAAGAGGCTGTGTTTATGAAGCTACACCTGTGCAACATCAAATTCATTTTGCAGGCACCAATGAGGGCAAAAAAAACTTAATTAAATTTTGTGGTCTTCACCCAGGGTATGTTAGACTAGTAGTTTCTTTCTTGTCTTCATTGTTTGTCATGCTGCAGCACATTTTTGGGCAATTGGGCACTTTTTGAGTAGCCAGTGTTCAATTATTCATCAACCTTGTATACATCTGATTGTCAAATGGAACAAGTACACTGTCATCATTATAGCTGAAGATACAAATGTATATCAGTGCCAGATTTGCATGCTTTTTGTGTTTGTGCAAAGATAGATTAGCATAATTATTATCAAGAAGCAGTTTTAAACATTTAAATAATCTCGCAAACTTCACCATTGCAAATCAGTTGTGCAGCCGCGGTGGATAATCTGGCTCAGGCAGATTTCAAGTCTATGGAATTTGTTTGTCATCCTGGAGCAGGTGGCAGTGAATTCTCTGAAGGTAGTAAAATTTATCACGATACCTGCGACTGTGTGCAGATACCAGATCCAGACTAGCATGGTGTCATGGGTACACTGTCATTTCAACAAAAACACATGGCAGAACTACTGCTATTTCTTTTCCCTATGCTAAAAGAAGCCTGCTGTTCAGTCTAAGAGGGGAGGTGAAGCTGGCAGCTGGACGTTTACCATATTTTTTTTTTTTTTTTTTTTTTTTTGGCTGACTTACAGCATCTGTGGGAGGGACACGGCAGGTGTACAGGAATTCTCTGTTAACTAGTTTATTCATAGCAACAGGGATACTCAGTTGCAGGGTATCAGGTTAATGTACAAAGCTTAACCTGAAGAGAGCCCTCACTGGAGTATGGTCAATAGCCAGATTACTCTGTGCATGTAAACTTAGCCGCTGTGGCATTCACAGAGGCTGCTATATCAACTTAAAACCTCCTTAAAGGTCAAAAACAGACATTACTGTTATGTTGCTGACATGGTTAAGGGCAAGCTTTTATGGTGACCCAGCAACTAAGCACAATTATGGGTTCTGCAGGTTTACTCAGAAGTGTCAGTCCCACCTACAGAACTGTAAGGTGGAGGACATTTTATAACATTAAAGACCTTCAGGTTATATATATATATATATATATATATATATATATATATAACAAACAAACAGAAAACTATTATCCTTAAGCCAGTGTTCACTGAGGCTTATTGAAGTTGTTGATTTGGTTCTATTTTGAGGGCTAGTGTTTTCTTTTTAAAATTAAGACCATGACTCCCACAGACCTAGTTGGTTGTTGGTTCCAAAATGCTCCACTATGGTTTCACTTTGCATGCATTTGTTTTCTCTTTCACTTCACTAAATAGGTTAAACACATTCAAAATGATTTTCCATTTGGCCTTCAGTCCTTCCACCAGCTACCACTGCAACTAAGTCTGAATCTTTTCATTTAGTTTACGCTGGCAGAACAGCGACCTTCTGTGTGTTTTGTGCTGTAAAGCGGTGTCCTTTTGTGCTATAAAGCAAAAACAAGGTCAAGTTCAATTTAAGGTTTATTTATTTAGGTGTCCCTTAATCACAGGCATGTCTCAAAGGACTTCACAGAGAATGAGCCTAACCTAATCAACAATCATTAGTCATTCAAAAGGCTGAAACACAAACTCTCACAAATACTCCCACAAATACTCTTAAAATGAATGAAATTACTGTGGTAATGATTTATTGATGTAAAAAATGATCCGTTTATCACCTGTAACAAACTAAGCAAACGGTTCTAGAAGATACAACGGAATACTAATGAACATGATACTTTGCAATGAGGTAACTCATTAAACAGCTGAACTATTAGAAGACGTTTTGAATTACGATTAATTGATTCTCAGTTAGACGTCCACATCTAAATTCATGTCAGTAATGGTGAAATCTGATTCCTGCTGTAAGCAACTGAAATTATGCCACCTATATCACCTACTTGTTTACATGTAATTATATCAGTAATTAATAATAATACTGCCTAACACCGCAGAACAATAATACATAATTTTCACATACTCTATGAATGCTTTTCAGGGATCATTAAGTCTTATTTAAAAAGGCAAGAATAGAATCATTTACAGAAACAGTGTGGGGGTGTAGTTGCAGCCATGCGGGGATCAACTGGTGACCGTGCAGTCATAAGGATGTTTTTCTGATGTTAAAGGAATAGTAGCAGCTTTCTTCAGAACAACTTGAGTTGAGCAAAGGCCATTTCTTTACAGCTCCAAAATGACATAAATTGCCATAAAATTACTCCAAATGGCATAATTCAAGTGTTCTATAGTCAAACGATTACACTGCCTGTCCAAAATTTACCTCATTATCTCCCAAATTTATCCTACCGTGTTACAGCCCGGCATCATATCTCTCGCCTATCATATTGCACATCCCCGCATCACAGAACCACTGCACAGTCAGTGTTAACTAAGTGCCTAATTTAAAAAAGTTAAATATTTATAGAAGCAGGCAAATCAGAGTTAAAAATGGTTTTACTTGTGGACTCCGTATCATCTACTGGTGGGGAGAAGCTCATACTCAGAGTGGAGAATATGAGACAGACGATATTAAGTAATTAATTTAAATAATTCATTTGTGTGATCATTTTTTATCACATGATTGATGAATATTGTCATTCAAAATGTATTTAATGGTAATCCTTTACTGAAAAACACATTGCTTTTTTTTTTTAGGTTTAGGGAGACAGGATGATTGTAGAAATGATCATATGATAGGTAGAGAGAAAGTTCTGTTCACGAGAATAATGATGAGTATGGTGACTTCTCAGATATGCCATTTCAAACAAATGTGTTTGTATCAGGGGTTCTTGCATGAGGCTCATTGTGAATGGAGGCTGTCTACAATACTGAGAGAAATTCAGTGGCAAACACTGCACATTCAGTGTGACAATTTCACAGTTAGCAGACCTGTGGGTCAAACAAAGTAAGATGCTATAGTGCTGTGAAGACAAATAAAACACACACAAGCACACACTTGAATGCACACACACAAACACACACACACACACACACACACACACACACACACACACAGTCAATAGCAGTCAATACACTGACTCGATATCATGAGTTCATTTCACATTTCACACTGACATTATAATTGTTTAGGGATCATTCTAACCATTAGACTGGCCTATGTCCTTCAAAGTATTTGTGGTACTGTTGTTGTGCACAGATGTGCCACAGCGCAGGCACACACACACACACACACACACACACACACACACACACACACATACACACATACAAACAAAGACCAAAGAGCCTCAGCAACAGCTTCAGATAGATAAAAATGCCAAGGTTTGGTTTGTTTCTCATTTGCTTGGTGTGCAAGGTAATCAAACAGGTGTAAAGTAATTGATTTAACCCCCACCACCACCACCATCACCCAACAAGTCACAGAAAACACCAGTGTTTCACCAGTGCAGAAACCCTTCCTCACTAAGAAAAAGGATGAATGCTTGTCTCAGGTTAGCCAAAAAGCACCTGGGTAGTCTGTGGTTGTTATGGGACATGAAGATCAATAATTCAAAGGGGAAATTATCAGGCAACATGTTTATATCTATGAATGGTGAAAACCAAAGGGATGCTGCATCAGGAACTGCAGGACCGCTGAATGACCAGTGACTTCATCTCTGTACCAAATCATCAAAAATTCAATATCCAAACAATATCAAAAACTCTCCAGCAACACAGTGAAACAATCAGTGTGTTTACATGCACACTAATAGCACAATCCAGGCCTTGGGGAAGCTTCCCAAATTCCCCCCTGACTTAATTTTGGGCTTTCCATTTCTGCTTCCACCTGCCCTACGGAGTATATTGCTCCTCAGAAAGACTGATGGCAAAAAATGAGTGGTCAGGGAAATATGGAGAATCATTGGGAAATGAGCAATTTTTTGGTTCAAATTCAAATAGACAACTTGAGACCAATGAGAGGACAGTGGATGGGTCTTATTAGCTCCCTCCCATTTCCCACAATAATCGAGGACCTTCTTCAGCACTTCTCTACACTGTATGGACAAGAAAGCCAGAGAACCATGTTTGCTCTACCCCAACCCAAGTTAGGTCTGACTATTAAAATTGTCATGTGAACACCCGTATTTTATTTTCTAATTTAAAGTAACTAAATCCATAACTGAACAGATTTCAGCTCAATCTTTCAATCTATTGGAGCATGTGAACTTAATCAAATTTCTAAGCAAAGAAAAAAACTGGTGCAATGCAATGGAGTGACATGCAATATTATTAAATGAATCCATGTAAACTGGGTTATTAAAAAAAAAAAAATCACATCACTGCAAACCATGTAAATATAAAGGAAATTAGTGATTCCTCCCAGTAACTGGTGTATTGATGTTCCCAGTGATCCACAGCATACCGGTAAGTGTAACTCAGAATGGTTGAGGAACAATAATTTTAAAGTTTTGGGTAATGACTGATAAGAGGCCGCGGCAGAACATGCCACAGGGAGTTTGTGCTTGGTAGGGTGTGTCACTGAGTTGAAGCAATTTTGTGTGGAAGAATGGGCCAAAGTTAAACCATAAAGCTCTGACAGTATGATCCAATAGCAAGGGAGGAGTGGCAGTCACTGGTGCTAAATTGAGTCTGAGTTGAAGCAGATCTGTGTCCATGTGTTTACGACCTTGTTATAAGTTTTGGAAAGAAAATCTGATACCATTTAGTATACAGCTATCTGAAAAAAACAACACAAAATCAGACAAGTGTACATGGCAGTGCATATGTATAAATCAAATGAAGGCGGCTGCACTCTTGCTGCATTTAATCTGTGAGATAAACTGCGATGGCATTTCTAGCAGTCACCTCCCAACCACTGACTCAGTGTTAAAACTTAATAAATATGATTAAAATGCTCTAAAACGAGAAGCAGATCTCCAGACAAAGTATTCCTCAGTAGGGTCCAAGGAGTTTTTTTTGTTTGTTTGTTTGTTTGTTTTTTTCATATATAGATCTAACCACATGCAATCAGAGATGTGCACCTGAATACTGAGTGATTAACTGTTTTGATTCCATTAAATTATGCATCAGCCTGCCTAGCCCTCACAAGTGCTTTCATTTGTTTCATTCATTCAACACGGACCACTGGAACTATTTTGTTGATACTGGTCAGACCAGCAGCATATTTCCCTGGAGTGTTCAAATGCAATTTTATGTGTAAGCTAGCCGTGGTGAGGCTGAGGGAAGATGATATCCTGACAGTACATAGATGTGTGAAAAATAGTGAGCATGCGTGGTCACTGGTGTACACCCACACACCACTGCACAAACACAAACACACACACACACATACATGCAAACCAACAAACTGACATAAACACACAAAGCTGATCACATGCAAACACACACATGCATGCATTCATTGTGTAAAGCCGCTCTGTGATGTATTATTCAAGGTATCTTGTGCTATGTTTGATTCATTTGCTGGGGTTTAAGGGCAGCGCTAAGAAAGCTGAAAGCCTGGCATACAGAGATACATACTGCATCAGACCAAAGACATACAGTACAGTACAAAAGCCAGACAGATCCGGTACCCTATCAGTGTACTGTCATTATCGGTTTGTCATCTGTCAGTAAAACCTGTTCCACATCACATCACACATGAGCATGCTCCCGTTACACATTACTACTCTATAAAAGCACACCAACTCCTTAGCATAATCCCGAAGTAGCGAGATAACTGTACACCGCTGTATTCACGTCCCAATTACCCAGGCCCTCTCTAGAAACACACAATGCCTCCAGCATCTTGTGCAACATCCCACGTGGCATCATTAAAGTCAAACAAACCGCCTGAATGTTTTATGTCCTATTCTCCTTACAGTGCCTGTGTGCTACGCTGATTTCCTTCACTCATCTTTGGCGGTCACTCACTCTCTCTACAAACTTTTTTTTTTCTTCCCCATCTTTCTATCCTGTTGATATTTTCGTACAATTTCATTCAACTCAATTTTGTGCTTTTTTCCATTGCACCAGCATGTGCTGTATTGTACCTGAGCTGTCACTGTATGGTATTTTGTCTGAGTGTTTTCAAAGGGTATTGGCAGCTTTGTCACAAGTAACACCAGTTACTTGGCACACTGCAACAATGGGAAATAAAAGAAAAGAAAAGAAAAGAAAAGAAAAGAAAAGAAAAGAAAAAAACCCACAATAGCTAGTCACTTTATGGGTAGATAATGAAAGACCTATCACTGACCCATTCCAGTCTTAATGGGGTATCTATCTATCTATCTATCTATCTATCTGTCTGTCTGTCTGTCTGTCTGTTGTCACTTGAAGCTGATGTTTATTTTTAAGGTTAACTTTACAAAGTCTATGAGCTATGAGGAGAGTCGCCTGTCCCACTGCTCTATAGCTGTGGACACATAAATCAGTTTCTTTGCACCATCCTAAGGGACTGGTGTACATGTATGCAGTCAGGGAAACACCCTGAGGTATTTGCACCTGAGCAAAAAGAGTTGGAGAGTTGCTGATTTTAAGTGCATCTCTGTATCTAGAATAGAAAAAAAAAATGATATTGCCACTGTTTTTGTATGATCAATTTTTGACATGGAATAACCCAAAAAAAAGTACTGATACAGTGATTAATTAACACACATTCCAGTTCACTCTAATTCTATTACCAAGGCACATTGACTTGCCAAAGTGATTAAATTACACACAGTATGTTAATGCACTTATGACAGCAAGCACTGAATTGCCTGAATTAACACCACAACTATCTATCAAAACACAGGACATGGCGCAATTGACTAAAGACTAACGGTTCACTACCACAAAAGCGAGATCAGCAGGCATGAGCTGAAAATGGTTGAGCCCCGTTTTGCTCGTTCCTCACACTTGACTACATCTAGCATCTGTTCTAGCCTCAGCTTACACTTTTAATTGCTCCCTAAAATGAATCAGTGGTGAGCCATCAAATCAACTGTGTCCATAATTAACAGTAAGTCTGGCGTTTAGTATGCTAGTGCAACAGAAGCACACACAAAAAATCATTATAATTAATTTATATAAATATAAAAACTATGACTAAAAGGTCCACAGTAGCTAACCAGAGAATGTAAAACAATGAAAACATTTTAAAGCCTCAAGAAACAGTGAAACAAAATGCATCTGTGGTTAACACTGTGCCTGTTTTGACATTAATCCATGTGTGGACCTGGCCTGGCTCTGTGTGTTGCCCGTCCTGTGACAGTGCTTTACCTGGATCCATGGCCATCTGTCATTTTCGGCAGCCGTCCAAGCGTTGACCAGGCCTTTCTTGTTGAGGCGTGCAAAGTACGGGTACCACTTTTGCAAGCCAAACAGAGCTCGGTGGGTGGAGGAGGCTGTTATTTGTTGGTTGGAGATGATACCTCCCTCCATGCCCAGTGGCCCAGAGCATTCTGAGGGAAAGAGGGGATAGAGGGAGAGAGAGACAGATGAAGAGGGAGAGCATGTTCTGATCACAAATGGAGGCCGTGCTTGCATGCGATCCAACAGTAAAAAATACAAAGTATACATTTCATATGGATTTTTGCATGTACTACAAGGACAGCAATCCTTCAATTTCAATGATTTCTTCATCCACAACTCGTTCCACATTGCTCATTATTTATATTATCACTCTATTAGAGTTGGTATACTTGTTTTAGTATTAGTTTTCAGAAATGCAATCCTCGAGCTTGTCTACTTCTGCTGTAGCAGGCGTGGTTTCTGCCTATGAAACTGCACCTTTTCCTTCACTGTCTGACATTCTATCTTTGTTACGATCTCCTATGAAAACCTCTTCTTTGAGGTCACCAAAGACCACTTCACCTCCACTCCTGCCTCTCCCTCTCTCACTGTTGCTTGGAGTGATCACACGAAAATCCTTAATGTTTGGATTAGGCCGAAAGCCTTTTGAGTCGAAACTGTTGATGAGAGGGCTCTTCTCCCTCTTCACGCTATCCTCATCCAAGCGAGTAATAGGCTGCTCCTTCATGTCATCCGTCAGAAATGGAGCCCTCGGGCTCACTCCCCAGGACCTGCGACTACTTCTAGACAGCATCATCTCTGAAGTCAACATGGTTTGTAGCAGGTTTAAATATCCTAAAGGCTGCAAGTGGAGAGGCATGACACCAATCTTTTCTCAGACACATCGACTCTCTCTGTCACATCTACTTTCTCCTTTTGTCTGTAAGCAGCTTGTTTTAATCCTAATTGGCATGTCCAAGCACAATGAGAGCGTTTTAATAGACATACCTGTGGTAAAACAGATTTTGGCAATGTTTTTCAGAGATAAAGGGTTTCTTGTGCTGAAATACAAGTACTTGTATTTGTCTTTGTTCCCCATAAAACAACAAAAAAACAAAAACAAAACACAACAAAAAACCTCACTGGAAAATCAAATAAATAGGAGAAACCACAGAGAAATTTAAAATTGTACTAACAAAGATGGAAATGGGGCTTGTATGTATGATAAGATAAATACAAATATGATAGCTGTTTCAAGCTTATAAGTGTCAGAAAACGGAATAAAAAAAAATAGTATTGGTACTCAAATGAGATTTTTCTAATTGCTCATTTAAACATAGAACATATGGATTGCTGTCAAAGCACACTGCATTTTCTTAGATTCCACCAGCTCATGGCGGATTCAACTGATGGAGGAAGCAATATTGGAGGACCCAGGTGTGCCAAGAAAACACATCCCAAACAGTTCAACTGGAGTTCATTTCTTGTTCTCAACAGCTGCAGCACATTGCCATCAAACGAGAAATCAAATGAGACTGCTGATTTCCCAACTACTTCAACCTGAATAAACTGGATAACAGAGTTGTGTAACTGCAAATGCAGTTACTTCTCTATTTGATTTGTATTCAGACTTTTCAATTAAAATATCATGCAGTATATTTAATATAACACATTATGCAATATCCGTCTATCTGTCTGTCTAGCTGTTTGGGTTTCGGCTTTTGAGTGATGTTTGGGATATTTTGGGGGGTTGTCCATTCACTGTGGGTTGTGGCTGTCGAGGCTGGTGGCCTTAGTGCACAGAAGTCACAGCAACAACATCAACAGTGGAAAACAGTAGGCCTGAGAAACAAAACAACAGTGAAGCTACATTAGTGCTATTAAGGAAGCTAATGCAGCTGGTTCATCAAAACTTGTTCATGAGACAGCTTATCAAGATGAGTGATAAGAGCTAAGACACGAACTTTCCCAACTGAAGCGGGGAGGGCAGGATTAGAAAAACACTTAACCGCCTCAAGGCAAAAGGTTGCATATTACAGCCAAGACCAGAATAAGTTATAGGCCGGGTAAAATGAGTGCAAGAGACAAGATCTAGCATTGAATTGTGGGAAGATTTGACCCAGGCCTGGTGGGCGCATGTGAGCTTTCAAGCTTTCCGATGTCTCCATGGCTACTGACATTGAACGGGTGTGCCTCTCATTAATGCATTAACAAAACTATTGAACTGCTTTATTTACAACATTCCTAAAGGTGCACTATGTAAAACTGCACTGAAGTGAGGACGCTTTAGTAAAGAATTTCAAAAATTACGGAACAAGCACAAAATGTAAAGGTTGAGTGTACATGGCTCTCATCTATGAACCCTACAATGACTGCCCTTGAGACTCAACAGACCAAAACAATGGCCTAAGCACAGCATTTAAGGTTACTAGATAGTATCTACATGGCACGCACTGTTGTCACTGATAAATTATGTGTTTTTTTCATGTTTTCTGACAGTTGAGTCTAGACAGTCCTTATCTCAATCAACTAGCTCATCACTAGTGGCTGAGGAAGTCAGTTCATTTCAGTTCTGAAGTCTCAGCTCCGCTCCAACCTGTCTCATCCCTCCGATTTCTCTCAGCTTCAGTGGCCATAAAAGTCACAACAGCAACCAAATTAGTCAAGTCAAGTGGAAAGGGAAGTATTCCTCACTGGTCAACCTCAACGTCTAGCAGTCCGAGCTATAGCTATTGCTAATAAATTTCAGCTACCTAATACTTTTAGCTACTTGGCTGTTCACAACAAGCTTGCACAGGTACAACTGAGCGCCGTTCATAATCTATGGCAGTGACGAGAATTACTAAAACAATCAGCACAGGCCAGGCATTTGGCTTTGAGAGCTTGAATTCCCAGCAGCCACTGAGGTAACAGTGGAGACACTATCACTGACTACGTTTACATGCACACCATATTCTGGTTCGGCTCAATATTCCGGCTAAGGTAACTGCGCCGCGGCAACTGGAATATTCCGTTTACATGTTACTTATGCTGCGTTCCAGCGGACCTGTGAACCTGTGAATCACGACTTCAAAGTCACGAGTTACGACTTCAAACCGTTCCAGGCATAACCGATAAATACAACCGTCTTCAGTTGGTCTCCATTCGAACAAGGAAGTCGGAGTCCGTTGAGCACAATCGAGTTCACAGGCGTGAATTCACAGGTTTGGCTATAGCCCCGCCCACTTTTAACCGGTAAATTACCAGTTACGGGTGGCCTGGAACGCAGCATTAGCATGCCCCCGTGTTTCGGCGTATTCCACTCTCTGACGTAATGCGACACTCAGCCGCGGGGGGCAGCAGTACGCGTATAGGCGTCTGGTCTGCCGGAAAAACAGACGAAGAAGTCTTCTTCCTCATCTTCTTCTTCTTCTTCTGTCGCTATTTCTATGTTTTCTCCCATCGATATACTGCGTGATATTTAAGTCTTTCATTAGCTGAAGGTGGACTGCAGTCTCCTGGCTCTTGCTGCTGTTCGCCCTGCCGTTTTCCCCGCTTGCAGGTAACCATAGCAACAAAGACGCCACAGAATTCCTTGTGATTCGAGCATGCGCAGTCGTGACTGAATATTCCGGTTCGGGGAGTTTTCCGACTAAGGTGTTTACATGCCCCAATATTCCGGTTGGAACAGGAATATTCCAGGGGGCTTATTCGGAATTCTCTCCAACCGGAATATGACCTTAATCGGGTTCGGTGCGTGTTTACATGACACGTGCGCAACCGGAATATTGCGAATATTCCGGTTAATACAGGAATAAGGTGTGCATGTAAACGTGCTCACTGATCAACATGAGCGGTATTGCCATTTTTTAAGGCAAAATAAATATTACTGATTATACCTTTAAGAACACCAGCTTGTGAAAGAGTGTTAAATTGCTAGTCCACCAGCTCCACACATAATGAGCAAAGACACTTTATAGCAGGGACCCCAACTACTCACCTCTGCCTCCCTGCCATACCACATTATCTCTCACCCTCAGCGCACCAAACAAGCGTCATTACTGACATCTTCAACTGTACTGAAGATGTCCTGCATTTGCAACACTTGTGGCAGATGCTTAGGCTTTAATTAGTGCTTTTAGTCAAGCACACACTTGACTAAAATGCAAGTAATTAGAGCTAAGTATTTTTCCATTCTAAAATACCTTCACTGATTGAACATAATTTGCATTATATGAGGTGCAGTATAATTGGCGTTTGTGCAGCTACCACTCACGCTGCTATCTTTTTTCACTGAAAAAGGATAAGCTGATGTGTATTGTGGTGGATTTGGGTGGTATCTGTGACAGTGCTATTGCTGAATATGCTGTCTTGTCCTTCTCATATGCCCCTTTGTATATGAAAAGTAAACTGTGCATCCATATATAGGATGTCTAGCTCCTCTGCTTGTTTTCCCCAGCAGCAATTTTCTGTTAGCCTCTAATACAGTTAGTGGGTACTGAAGTTGCATTAAGTGGTCCTTATGTATGTGACTCACTGGCAGTAAATAAAAAGAAAGAACAACGGGCCCTGCAAGCAAATGCAATGCGCTCTCCAATGTTGTTACATTCATTATTTGATATCACAAGTCAATACCACAAGTATAAAGAATTACTTGGATGGATAATGAATTGAGGGATAAACTATGATCCTGAACAAACAAAGGGAAGACATCGATATGCTACTGCAAGCCAATGGGAATGAGCATAAAACGTGAATAATAGGTATACTTTTCCACCAAAAAAATCACTCTTTTTCAATTTTTCCACCAACCTCTTTGATACTCACCTGCCTAGCCATGAATTGCTCACATTGCAATTGCAAGTCTTGCTACACAGAGAGATAAATATGCACATGCAAGGGAGTGCCAGATATTAAGGAACTGCGCAAATCAAGTTGAAAAGGGTGTTATTCTTCTTATAATGGAGGCTTAGCTGTTTACCAGCGATCGTCTTGGCAAAGAGTGCATTGCGTTTCATTTGAGACTTGACGGATAATGTATTTATTGTTTCTCAGACTATGCACTTTATTTTGCATTCTACACTAGATAAACTGGGCTAATGTTAGCAGTATTAATAATACATGTTGTTGTTTACAGCGAGATGGACCTCCTTTCAGTGAAAAAGTGTCCATTCTCTATACTGTCTGAACAAAAGTTGTTCTCAAATGCTACAGAATCACATACTAGAGTATTTTGCTAGTGAATATGGTTTCAGCTTTCATTCAGAACCTGTTATTATTCATAAAGGCACCAGGAGAAACAGCACAATTGGGTAAAAAAAGTATGTTTGGGAGCTTTATGCATGACATGTAATGTCTCCTTTACCCCTGGCCTAACAAATTTCCCTAATTCCACCTTTGTGCTGCTTTCCTATTGTTAGAAAGCAAATGATTAGTGCTGTGTGCTTAGGGGCAACAAGATAGTGTACTGTGTATGTAGACCATCCTTTAACCAGAAGGTCTGTGCTCAAGCCCCCATGACAGCAAGCATTAGGCCTGTTAGTCGTCCTTGACCAAGACATTGAATCCCTACAAGCTCCAGCCGCACTGCTCTGCAGCCGACTCTGCACTCTGACCTCCCTGTGGGCCCAAAATGTTCCTCTGGGGATAAATAGTATAACTAATATACCGCACACACATGCAGACACACAAATGCAAACAAACATAATCATATACTCACTGAGACTTCAGGGGAGAACTGACCATAATAAATAAATCTAAATCTAACCTAAATAAAAGATGTAGGTTTTGGAGCAAAATAAACAAGTGTCTACTTGCTTAAAACTACATTACATATTCTCATCAGTTTTAAGTGTCTTGGCAATAATGTAACAAAATACAAGTACATTTCTTTGCTATAACAATCATGGATACAGACTGCACTTCTAATCTCTAGTAACACCACTCACTGAGACAGCAAAAAGGTCTGGAGCAGGAAGATTTTATAAGAAATTTGTTTACCACTGTGGATCACATTATGACTGCTGAGTGACAAGAATAATAAGTTGAGCACAGAGAACAATAACACACCTAATCTCATTTATTATAGTGCAACTGAAACGCGGTGATGATTGTAAATGAGTTTGATGAAAAGTGTGTGGATATGGAAAAAGCCCTTAGTCATTCCTCATTACAAATAAAGTGTTTTAATAACTGATTGCGCACATTAGGTGAGAGAACCTGATGAGGTTGTAAAAAGCTTGAGTAGTTTGTGAGTGTTTTAAATAGCACAACCCACAAATGCCACAATGCCTATTTTTCCTGTAGCTGACTAGAAAATCTACATATTCCAATATCAAGGATAGCTGGCTAAATCTACAGTACAATTAAATGTGGTAAATAGCCCTCACAGCTGCAAAGTGGACACAGCCCACAGTGACAGAATGCACACTGATTATATGAAAATCTCAAGAGCAAAATAAGGAGTAAAAACATAAATAAAAAAATAAAAACTTGGGGGGAACTTATGTGCACTGAGAACATTACTATTAGTTTGCTAGATGTTTTTATATCTTTGGTAATAGCAACACAGTGAGTGTAAAGGAGAAAAACTGTATCTGAAACTGCAGCCAATGGCATTTATTTCTCAATAAAAGTTGAAAATCATAAAGTTGAACATAAACCTAGAGTGTGTAGCCAAAATCATATTTGTGTGTCACTGGCTTATTTATTGTGCAGCAGCAGTGTACCAATAGATTTGACAGTTTTACAGTTTAGAATGATGGTCTAATATTACAGTTAATGTACTATTATTTGTGCTACAGGCTATTTCATTTCCTTGATATCCAATTACACTAAGATAAGGTGGAAGGGAAATCCCAGATTCTCAGTTCCTGGTGTTCAAGAAAACAATGAGCAGCATAATAAAATACAGGTCATGTGAACACAGACAGAGCTGATCAAAATTACATCAGCTCATGTGATTTCTCCCAAGTGAGGTTACTAAGTCTCCAGTCACAGCTGAACGAGTAACTGTGAGAAAGAGCCTAAGAACCACAAGTGTTGAGAAAGCTGGGGGGATTCTGGAAGTGTCCCCAAAGAGTGAGAACATATCAAGTGAATATTTCAGCCAGAGGCACTGCTCACCCCCCTGCCAATTGTAAGTGTCAGTGAAGCCCAGCCTTCAGGGGAAGCCTGGAGCAATGGCCATCAAAAGGCTGTGACGCCGTCATCATCATTTAAGCAAAACACCTCTTAGTATTTCACAAACACACACTTGTGTACTCACTCACACAGACACACAGACACACACACACACACACACACACACACACATGCACGCGCACTAGCAAACAATGAAGCTGGCAGCAGCGAGAGCAGTGAGACCACTTTCACCACACAAGAAAGCAGAGACACAGAGAAGAATGGAACAATGAAAACAACCCTAGCACGACACATACAGCTGCTAAAACAGTGAGCTTCTAGGCAACAGGGAGCCAGGGAGACAGTGAGTAATGTCTGAGGACGGTCTAGGGGGATAGACTGGAGGCTGGAAGACAGCAGAGAGTGGGCATGTGTGTTTGTGTGTGTGTACTGAAAGAGACGTGTTTATATATTCCACTATGGTAAATCACTCTCCCTTCACTACTCCTTTTTGGTGTGACTCACCCATTCCAGACTGGTGAGAGGTGCGGTGTAGGTGGATATGGTACAGCTGAAGCTGATGGTGAGTCAGAGTGGGAGTTCAGCAAGAGAAGTGTGATCAACTTCATTTAGTTCACTTCACAAGCGTTACGGAAGATAAATGGCTTTGAGGAAGCTGCCTTCCATTTTGAGACAAGGTAACCCCATTCAATCTTAAAACTTTTGAAAATGGAGGCCTTTTTTTTTTTTTTTTTTTTTTTAATCATACTGCTGTTGGCTATAACTTCCAAAAGGAATTCTGTGGTGATATAAAAATCACATGTGACACAGACTGAAAAAAAGTGTACCATTAAGTAATGAATGCGTTTTCAGTGTTTTCTGTTTTTCTACGCTGCCATGAAGGTTATGATTCACCAGTTTGTTTGTCTGTTGTTAGGATATATTAGCATTGCCAGACCAATTCGCAAATGTGAATTAGTCTGGAACCTTCAGTTTTGATTTCCAAGGGGTGTTATCTGCTACAGTCAATGGGCGTTATCAACAGTTGCAGAGTAAAATGCCTCTGAACACAAGCGGATAAACCTACAACTAAATGACAAAATGTGACGTAGCACTGACCATCCATTGAGCCTCAACAACGCTCCTCTATAAATAGGGACGCAATTTGAGAGACCTAGAACCAATCAGAGCAGCTAAACGTGTGATGTATGGCACTGAGCAATCGTTGAGCCTCAATAATGCCAGTCATCGGATCAAACATGCCCCATATTCGATAAACAGTTGTGACAGGCCCAACCAGGGCTAGGCCGGCTGGAAATCTGTCTGAATGGGAGGGGGGCCAGACCAATCTGCTAGAGCAAATAACAAGAGTGCACAGATTCGTCTGGTTCCCAGGCAAAGGATATGTCAAAACACTAAGAATTAACTTCCATTAAATCTGATTCAGAGGTTGCCCAGTTAGCTCACCGTATAAGAGCGCATACCACGTGTTAGGGCTGAGTCCTGATTGCCGCATTCTGGATTCGAATCTGACCACCGGCCCTTTGCTCTATGTCATCCCCTCTCTCTCCCCTCCCCTTCCTGTCCCTCTCTCTACTGTGACTGTCAAATAAAGCAGAAATGCCAAAAAAATAATCTTAACAAAAAAAAAAAAAAAAAAAAAAAATCTGGCTCACAGATACAACTTTGGCCAAGGGAAAACTGATTTAAATTTGGTGATGATCAGGATATGGGATTGGACAATCGGACAAGTGTCTTCTTGTAGTCATAACTATAAAAGTAAGGGAGATAGAGACTTGACTACAATCCTAAGGGGGTCAAAAAATCCATTTAACTTAAATTTTAAATGAATAGGAATGATGTCTTCGATTGTAGCAGCAGGAAAACTGCTCAGTGTTGTGCTCTCCAGGTGCCTTCTAGTGAGAAGACTGATTTTCTCTATACTCACTAACACTCAGAGTTCCCTTTTAATGTCCTCACAGGTTTTTATGCATACTGAAGTAAGTTTATTAATAAAGCCCTTCATGACAAGCCTGTCTCAAAGGACTTTACAGAGAACACAGCTTCCTAGATCTAACTAATCAGCAATCAATCACAAAACAAAATGAAACAGCCGAAATAGAACACAAGAAAACAAGGACACAAAACAGCATGCGGAAAAAACAACAGGCCAACCTAAATTATTGAGTTAAGTCTAACTTGCAATACTAATCTTAGGCCCTGAGTCAAGATAAGGAAAAACAGCCATTAAAACTTTAATAATAACAAGAAAAAATTCCTGAAACCTTAGGTGGTGTAATTCAAAGAGGAATCCCATACCAAGATTGATAAATGTATAATAAGTGCCAGATTAAACAATAAAACCCTCCATGTACAAAACAAATATTTTCTCTGTTCACACCATTTAGTCTGAATAATGTATGTTATATTACCAAGGCCTGCTGAAACGAATGAAATCAAACAAAACATGGTTTGTAATATGGTTTCCTTACCTTTTTGCTTTCAGTTGACTTTCCTCACTCATGACTCCCTGGACATTTCTATTAAGAATCGATCAGTGCTACACTCAGCCTTTACACACAGTCACTCTTAACTTGAACAACATATGCTCACTTTGTATCATGTAGAGTTTGGTTTTTGTTTAGTTCAGTTTTATCTGATATGTTGCCTGGCGCTATTAACTCCTTTTTAATAATGTTAGTTTCATATTGCCTGGCTTGTGTTTTCTGTAGTGCTGCTGGAAAGTGAATTTCCTATCTATTAGCACTGCGTGTGGACTGACCCATGACCTGGGGGCAAACCTTGGATTTGGGCAGTTATGGGTCAACAAAGCAAAATTATGCATAATTGCGGGCAGGCTGCTTGCTGAAAGATTAAAAGAACTATGAAATACCATACAGAGAGATATTATTTGCTAAATTAGTTCATTTCTCATTATGCAATGTTGTCAAGTGGGTTCGTGCAGATGTGGGTTGCTAATGCAGATGGATTTAGATGAACCATCTACCTACCTACCTGTTTATCCATCCATTTATCTGTCTTTACTTTAAGCCATTTTTGTATTTGACAGAAAATAACAAAATATGAAAATCATATGTTCTTGCAATACCAACAATTTTGATCGTATATGTTCATCTACCAAATCTTATTTGATTAACAATGTTTACATGTGATTAGTTCATAAACGTCCAGAGTTTCTTTTGTTTGACTCTGCCCACTCCCCGTTGGTTTTTCCATACTTTTCAAAATAAAGTGGACAGAGGTTTACAGATGCTAAAATTTGAAATCCTACTAGAGTTCTGGACAAGATACACCCACTTGGTTAAGGTTAGGATTATGGTTAGGTCAGGGCTGTTATAGATACACCCACATTGTAAAGGTTGGAGCTATGGCTGTAGGAGGGTTTATGCTAAGCCTGTTTTAGCGAATGGGCAACAGGCCAACAAATCTTCTAACCAATCACAGCATTTGTGGGTGCAGAACTCTGGTGAGATCCATAATCATACTCAAAAGTTGTCTCACAAAGCTGTGAGAGGGAGGAGTGGTGGGGTATTTCAGCTATCATTGAACCTGTTACCGATCCTCCAACCTAAAGTAGGTGCAGAATTCTGTCTTCAAGCTAAAGTTGCCTGCATTAGTAAAACAGCAGATAGGCTGTAATCACTGGCCCCAACTTTGAAATTGGCCATTTACTTAAAATTTTCAATCAATTATGCTTTGCTTTCATTAATTTGTTAGTGAGCACATGGAGTTACACATACCATGCATCATTATTTAACTTTTTTTTTTTTTTTCTACCTGGCCATTACAGCCTGTTTTTAAGACTGGAGTACAATGTCGTCATACAGCAAAATGACAAACAGCCCTCCATCAACGCTGAACAACATTGGAGTAGATGTAGTATCATTACCTCTTGGGCAGCCCTCTTGTAAGTTATTCTATCTGGATGTTGTGGCAAGACACTGTTGCAAAGCTGTGGTCCTTCTCACCTTGCGGCAGTGATGGGCCAGTCTTAACGACCTGTCTGCCAGTCGTCCGTCAGAGCGGCAGAGGCAGCCAGCCCCCAGGCCTTGGCCTGCTGGCCCCTGTGCATACATCAGCCCCGCGACAGCACACATCACTAACACCACCGCTATCGCGATGTGACAGCTGAATCCATCTCCCACAAGCCCTACCTACAGCCTAAACAAATTAAAGCCCCACTGAAATTAATGTCAGCACACCAATACTAATGAGTGCCCAGTGTAACAGGGTCGGGTGGGAGAATAATAAGCACACAAAATAGAAGTTAGCCTTACAGTAGCAATGCCACGTGTGACAAATGATGCTATGTGTACTTTTACACATTTGTTTTTGTGTGTGCATCGACTCTGTGTGTGTAGAGACAGTATGTATCTGGATAAGTGTGTCGTGTGCATTCACAGGTTTAAAAATATGCACTTTGTCCATAGATTATAATACAAAACTTTGAACAACAAAACAAACAAGCAAGCACACTAACATAAAGAGAAAAACAATACATGCATTCATACACACAGTAAAACTATAACTGTATTAATTTCTCTGTCTAGAACAGGGCTGTTTTTACATCTCAGTATCTGACAAATATATCCAGCGCTTTCACACAGTGCAGGTAGTGTAAGAACAAAATATTTTACGTGTGAAAATTCACACGTCCAAAAAAACAAACCCGGCACAGGTGTAAGAAAATTTCTGTGTGCAAACATGTAATTAACGACTAGAAGTGTTTTCCTGATGAAGAAAAGCTGACAACTGTTTTCTCCTATTCACATTTTTTTTTTTGGTTTGAGGTGAGTCTTAGAGTCAGGAAGTAGTGTTTTAATCACTTGTTAGGTTCTCCTGTGGGAGTTTACTTTGGCAAACTCCAAGCAAACTGGCGGTACACACTGTAAAGTTTGACAGTGAAGAAAGTGACGAAATTCTGAACATAGTCATCATAATGGCAAAAACCAGCCTGGAAAAAAAAAAATCAGCCTGGAATTGTCCTTTATTTGATTGTTTAACTCTCATTATGTCAAACAATAATGGAAAGTGTGAACGTCTCCAGATAGCTACAGCAATAACCTTCCCGCATTTGTCTCAGTAGAGGACAAGCCAGAATGTTGCCAAATATCTTACCGTATTTCATATGTCTTTTACTGGGATGCCTTTTGGTAAGTGGGAGATATGATTGCCTCTCGCTTTCCGTGGGATCACAGGAATCAGTGATTGCAGCTGTTGCAATTATTTCAGTAAAGTGAGATAATCATTTGGATTGAACCGACGAGCGATGCCCAAAAGCTTACCGTTTGTGCATAACATTCTCATGCTGATTTCATGTCTGGTACATTCAGTCCATTCAGCAAGTGTATGTGCAGCATCTTAATCTGCAATGACTGATTTGTGTGCAGGACTTGCCCACACAAACAACGTGGGTTGAAGGAACACGACAGAGGAGATGATGAGTCCGTGCATTAAAGTGCATTCCCAGCATTCTACCAGTCCTGCATGTCATATTCAGCAGGGAGCTGACTGTATCCATTTGGATTAGACTGAAACTGAACAAATAATGACTTGTAACTTGAAACAGGAGCATTCAGGATCAATGACCTCAATAGCCTGATATTTTGGTGACACTGGTAACAGTAATTTATTACACTGAGCAAAAAAAAAAAAAAAAAAAAATAGTTTGTCAGTACACTCAAATCTTTGTCTCCACAAATTTAGTCAGGAGAAGTTTTGTTGACAAATTATATTGGATACGGGGATTGAGCATACTTTCAGGTATAAAAGTATAGTATAGTCATTGCCCTAATCCTATTGTATTTAACGTTTTCAAGATTAATTATAGTTTTAAAATATACAAATAAATCAACTGACTAATGCTTATTTTTCACCATTTCTCTCTTTCACTCAGCTCAGGCTACAGTTTAGTTCCTTCATGTTGGCATATCATTTTTTTTTTTTTTTTTTTTTTTTTTATCTTCCAGCATGAAGTTAACCACAGATGAGATCGTTAGCTACTTTTTGTGACTTTTTTGCATGATATGTTTGTCTCTGTCACACTTTCAACTATTTATAAAATTTACAGGGGAAAAATATTTAAAAAGACTGGATATACATTATATGGTGAATTTATCTATATTTTACACACTGTCTTGTCATTCAGCCTGCTTTTTTCTCAGAGTAAAGTGTTTTGACATAGCAATAGACAAATGAATATACCTGGGAAAATGGAAATAAGGGCACATCTATTGTGCATCAATTAGGAAGGAAGTGAAGCTATTCTTTGGTTGCAGTCCTACTTGTTATTCAGGCTGTTAGATGGTGTATTTTTGTATAAAAATCATGTCAGTTCAGCTTTAACTTGGACAATGGAAAACCGGATTATTGACCAAATGGCGATGGGCACTAAAATAAATTTCCATGTAACAGTTAACAGACCGTTGTGCTCAAAATTAGATGAAGGAACAACTTATCCAAACGCCCGACTGCAAGAGAGCTGTCTGCCAGCAAGCCCTGCTGGTCGATTGGAAAACAATGGCAAGGTTGTGACCAACTGGAGCACCTAGACTAGAGTTGCTGGTAAGGAAATCTAATTAATTTATTAAAATGGTTGAACAATTTATGAGCTGGCTCAGGGCTTTGGTTTCCACTGATATAATTAATTTGTCGTTGTTCCTAGAATGAGAATTCCCGACAATGGCATAATAAACAGATGAGGCGCCTTGAGCTGTCTTGTGTCTTGTTAGAAACAAGTCACTTCTGAGAAATGAGAGAGAACAGCACTCTCTCCGGGCTTACATAATAAATAAATAAATAAATAAAGGCATACTGGCAAAAGAGGCTCTGACTCCTCAGCATGTATTGACTTTTTTTTTCCTTCATTTTATTGTGTTTGCTTAAACATGCTGTCCTACAGCATTTTATTACTGGATTTGTGTCTTGTTATTGGGCCTTTTCTCACAGTTGCTCATTCTATTTTTCCAGATTTTCACGTCCTTTTGGAGGAAATCTGTGGTCCTTCACTCATGACTAAACAATCACAATAGCAAACCATGAATTAAAGGCATCTTCCTCCACCTCCTCAATTTTTGTGACATCTGTGGGTGTGCGGTTGTTCATGGTCGTAGTTTTAACTACTGAATTGTCACCACAGGAGGTGAGTTAATTTGTCAGTCAAAGCAATGGATTATATTTACTGAATTTCCCAAAGCCAGTCATTGCATCTTCACTTCAAAAATTGGAATGACACATTTCTATCACCTGCACACCTCTATGACACTTTTAAAGGCTTACAGTGCAGCAACAAAAAATGGCACAGACATGGGGTCAACATTTTTGGAAAGCTCTTGACCTCTACTGTCATGCCTGATGGCAAACCAATAGGGTGCGCCACTAACTAGTGTTAAAACATGGAAAAAGCATGATTTCACTATCTTAAGAAAAAATAAATAAAATCTGACCAAACAGGCGTTCTTCCCACACCCAAAAACTATAGCGAAGATTGAAAAATTAGTGATCACAACATCACATAATAGACATAACATATTAGAACTACAAAACCTATGGTGCAGGACAACTCTGTGTGTTGCAACTCCGCGCAGATTGTAGTTCTAGTACCCCTCTTCTGGGTTAGGGTAAAGGTTTTGAAATTAGGTTTAGAAAACATACATACAGTAGTTTTTCAACAGCAAAAGCATAACCTTAACATGTAGCCTATGTTTATATCATGAATAAAGATGTGTTATGAAAAATAAAAAAATATATATAAATCTTTAGTTCTATTTGACGTGTTCCGCGGTTTTTCCACCCGCTCTGTTTCGCTGACTGAAAGGGTTGTGTTCAATGGCGTAACGTATCAGCATATTATCAACTTTCATGCACTTTATTACACTTTATTGACTTTATTGATGAAAGTCAAATCAGACACATTGCTGATAAACATTAGGATTATGGGTAATGTAGTGCTTCTCCGTGATATGAAATCGCAAATAAAACGTGTTTTCTTAAAATAAAGTTGATATTATATGGGACTTGTGGACTCGGCAGAAGCACATGCCATCGTTACACAACCTCATAGCTCGTGGTAAGTCTGCCTTGGATGGTTACAACGTTATGGCTAATAATCAGACTTTTTCCAGAATATCGATTAAATTTGCACTTCCGGGATCTATGAACCACCACCCACAGCGTGACGTCTTTGAAGCCGAGAATCCGTGTGTCCAGCACGGATCCTCGCTGACTTTCAGTGGACACTGTTTGTGTGGTGACCACACGGAATTAAAACCATAGAAATCTATGATTAAAACAGGTTACGTGCGAGGAGCACGCAATGCGTTATTAAGAGGTCGTGCTCATTTCACGGACTTCTGTGAGATCAGGTTAACCCCACGCCTCCCTCCCCAGATTTCCACGGTGACAGTGAGGAAAATACTTCGGAGCAGAAGCTACATCAGTGATAGTGGTAGCAGCGTCCATAGCAACAGCCATAGCAACGATAGAAACCTGAAAGAATCTTCGTAATAACTAACAAAGTAAACATCATATACATTAACTGAATGAAGATTTTGGAAATAAAATGCACATTTCCCGCTAGAAATGGTATCAAAACGCATTTGAATGCATAAGCTATCTTAAAATATTGCATTTTCCACTTATTTTGTTTTCACAGAAAGACCAGCCTGCAGCACATAGGTCACGTGATCACAGCTTTCTGGCTCACAATTACGTGGGTTATATACGAATTATAGTGCAATTCTTTTCGTAGGAATTTGTACGAATACTGAATGAGAACAGCCTGATGATTACTGAGATAGAAATAGTAATTCCTTTGACTTGATAGGGAATATAATAATATGACGGTGTTCTTGTTTTTGAGTCTGAACCCGACCTGAGCCTAAGATTTTGCTTGTCCTCCATTTCTCGGTTACATTTACCACCTTAAATAGTCAACGTGTTGCCTTCAGCGTCGTCACGTAAACTCCAGCACTACACAGGAAGTTGCCCAGAACAGACAGTTGGTCCCTCATTTTTCACTGAAATAACATTGCTGTGACCGAACCAGACCCAAACTTGAACATAATTTCTAAATATTTGTCCGAACCTGCCCTGACCCGTCGGGTAGAGACAAGACCCGACGGGCCTGGTTGGGTATCTACACTCCAGTGTGGTGAGGTATGGAGTGAAATTTAATGAAAGATGAAAAAAAAGATCATACAATCTAATTCTCTGATGTCATGCTGGAAAAAACGAGAATATGTTTAATACTTTAATGCAATTAATGTACACTTGGTAGAACTGTAGCCCTTAAAAAAAATGTATTAGTGATAATTATTGAATAATTAGTGAATTAGTGAACAATGAGTGTAGGTGTTTGCTGGGAACAAAACAAAACAAAACATAATAAAACAAAGAAAAACATACAAAACAACGACAAAAAATGAATGCTTGATTCATCCTGAGGTGTTACAAGAGAATGTCAAATGTGTAAAAACTCCAGAAGCACATCTTTCATTTTACTGATGTTCTGAACCTCCAAAAGTTGGAGTTGTTGTTTTAACTCAAACTTTTGTATTGTGCGCTCCAATGCTTCATTAATGTGTCACTAAACAATATAACCGAGAGATATTTCAGTGCAGTCTGTGCTATCTAAAAAACCCCTAGCAGCATTAAAGTTTCATTCTCTCAGTTCAGGTACCAAGAGAGCCATTTCTCCCGCACTTCATAAGGGCCATTTCTCCCGCACTTCATAAGGGTGAGCAATAAAAAGATCAGGGTCAGCCAGGGTGCATAAATGCGAGTGGTGGTGGGGGGTCTGCTTTCTACTGAGTTTTGAGTCAAAGTTTGATTAGCTTCACAGGGTAGCGGGGAATTTTGTTGAAGAGGCACATTTCTGCTTCAGTTCAAACTGTGCAGTCATGTTCTGAGCTCTACGGTGGCCCTGAGAGCTCAGTGTACTGCAACGTAAGAAAACACAGGAGGACAGACAAAACACAAGTAAATTAAGAAAATGTCTTGATCAATTCGACAACACGTGCAGCACCAGACAATATAGACAGCACAACTTATAACAGAAATGCACTGCAATGACGGCAAACAATAAAGCACGTGTTTCCAGAGGACACTTTAAAGTGATGAACACGTCTGGAAATGCTTGTTGTTGTCATGGTTTATGACTCATGATGCGACTGAGGTCATTTTTCCCACAGTGGTGTTGGAAAATGAGCTGTGTTTTTGGTTTACTTTAACATTGTGATTGCATGATTCAGATTATTGTAGATATTGGCTGTTAACTGGCCTTTTGTTGGTATACTACGCATTAAATTATGTTTATCCCATGAAATATGGGAATTACCAGCTGATAAACTGAATTAGTCTTTGGCAGGTGTACTGGGAAAAAATCACAAGGGTAGTTGTAAAAGAGAGAGAAAAGACAAACGTAAAATTAAAACAAACAAACAAACAAAAAAAAAACATAGTAGTACTCACTGTATTGGCAGTTCCTCCCCATATACTCTCCTGGGCATTCACAAGAGTAGTTGGCAACCAGATCTGTGCAAATGCCCCCATTCTTGCACGGGTCCCTTCACATTCGTTAACATCTAGAGGAGCCAAGGAAAAAAAAAAAAAAAAAAAAAAGACACATTCATTTGTTTGAAGCAAACATGTGGGCAATTAGAAAGGCCTCATTCTCATTAGCATGCTTTGGTGGTGAGCATTTATTGAATTTGCTCTGTTTGTTACTTGATTCTGTCTACTCATAGAAGCTCTCACCTCTCGGACACCTCTTGGAACTAATAAATCAAGTAGCTCCATGGGAGGCTGTTAATGCAAGAACACATGCTTAAGGTTTGAATGGCTAAGAATAATTAACCCAGCTTGCTGTCTTTGTAGTTTCAAGAATTATCATGCTTTACAATGAGGCTACTCAAACGATGCACAATAACCATACTATCATCTGTTCTGCACAGCAGTGTTCACACAATTCTACAATGCTGAGGAAACTAAAAGTCAGCAGTCTTATTGTGTCAGAAATGATAACAGCTGTGGCTGGATTTCACAAACAATTTTAAGCATTTCACAGGATACTCTTGGTCTTGTAAACACAAGCAGGAAGTTGGGTGTAATCGCATCGGGAGCAGAAGAAGTCCAACAGTTTGATTTTGACATACCAACACGCAGAGAACTGTGTTTCCCACAGCATATAATAATTAACACTGCAATGCTGTATATTCATTGGATCTGTTCACTCAACTATCATACAAACAGAGACATAATACAAAGTATGGGAAGCAGAATTGCTGCACAATAATCGTAACAATTACATGTCAGTTCCTGCCAACAGGAGATTTTTTATGCAGAATTAGCATATGGCACAGCCATCTTTGGTCTATAATTACTCTCCCAAACACCTCTGCTCTGACAGATTCATCCAACCAATTAGAAAAGGTGGAAGACCCCTAACCCCTACCAATCATACTCAAGTGCACTCCATTTCAATATTAGCACAGTTAAAAGGAAGGAGATTAGAGGGATGGATTAGAAGGGGAGCAAGGAAAAAGGTAAGGGGCGAACTTTCAATTTTGAGCAGATTTCTGCTGTTTTTCCAAACTTGCCCATGGCAGCTTTAAGACTCCTAATCCAAAACATACCCTTAGTCTTCAGTGACTCACACGTACACATTTCTAAGTTTTGACTTCATGAATATGTAACTAGGCTTGAGATTTAGCAAGCTTAAGAAAGTGAAACATGATTAAAAGCAAGTCTGTTACGGTGCCTCATCTTGCTGCGATTTTATCTATAATATCTATAATATTCACTTGAGCGCATTTTGTAATATCTAAAAATATGCCTTTATCGGCTAATGACTTACTCTCCAGAGAGATATAGTCATGCTCCTTACACATATTGGCCACTGAGGTACTACATGCAGTGCCTCCTTCCATCTACAACTGAGTGAAATTTTATAAAATAATAATTATTTAAAAAAAAAAAAAAAAAAAAAAAAAAACCAGAGAAAGAGAGAGAGGAGAGGAACAAGAAAGTTTATGATTCACCCAAACACTTCATGGGAAACATGCAGACTGCTATATTTGGGTCAAATTTATTGGATGAAAATGAGCTATGAACCGTTCCAGAGAGATGAGAAAAAAAAAAAAAAAATATATATATATATATATAATACACTATATTACCAAAAGTATTCGCTCACCTGCCTTTACTCATACTATGAACTGAAGTGCCATCCCATTCCTAACCCATAGAGTTCAAATATGATGTCGGCCACCTTTTGCAGCTATTACAGCTTCAACTCTTCTGGGAGACTGTCCACAAGGTTGAGGAGAGGCTGTGTATAGGAATTTTTGACCATTCTTCCAAAGCGCATTGGTGAGGTCACACACTGATATTGGTCGAGAAGGCCTGGCTCTCAGTCTCCGCTCTAATTCATCCCAAAGGTGTTCTATCGGGTTCAGGTCAGGACTCTGTGCGGCCAGGTCAAGTTCATCCACACCAGACTCTGTCATCCATGTCTTTATGGACCTTGCTTTGTGCACTGGTGCACAGTCATGTTGGAAGAGGAAGGGGCCCGCTCCAAACTGTTCCCACAAGGTTGGGAGCATGGAATTGTCCAAAAGGTTTTGGTATCCTGAAGCATTCAAAGTTCCTTTCACTGGAACTAAGGGGCCAAGCCCAGCTCCTGAAAAACAACCCCACACCATAATTCCTCCTCCACCAAATTTCACAGTCGGCACAATGCAGTCTGAAATGTACCGTTCTCCTGGCACCCCCCAACCCAGACTGGTCCATCAGATTGCCAGATGGAAAAGCGTGATTCATCACTCCAGAGAACGCGTCTCCACTGCTCTAGAGGCCAGTGGCGGCGTGCTTTACACCATTGCATCCGACGCTTTGCATTGCACTTGGTGATGTGTGGCTTGGCTGCAGCTGCTCGGCCATGGAAACCCATTCCATGAAGCTCTCTGCGTACTGTACTTGGGCTAATCTGAAGGTCACATGAAGTTTGTAGCTCTGTAGCAATTGACTGTGCAGAAAGTCGGCGACCTCTTTGCACTATGCGCTTCAGCATCCGCTGACCCCTCTCCGTCACTTTACGTGGCCTACCACTTCGTGGCTGAGTTGCTGTTGTTCCCAAACGCTTCCATTTTGTTATAATAGAGCTGACAGTTGACTGTGGAATATTTAGGAGCGAGGAAATTTCACGACTGGATTTGTTGCACAGGTGGCATCCTATGACAGTTCCACGCTGGAATTCACTGAGCTCCTGAGAGCGGCCCATTCTTTCACAAATGTCTTGTTTCACAGTCTGCATGCCTGAGTGCTTGATTTTATACACCTGTGGCCAGGCCAAGTGATTAGGACACCTGATTCTGATCATTTGAATGGGTGAGCGAATACTTTTGGTAATATAGTGTATATGTGTGTGTGTGTGTGTGTGTGTGTGTGTGTGTGTGAAAACCCTGAATGTAAAATACATTTTAATCTGGTCTTCATGTGGAGGCAGTGTGCTTGTGTGTGTGCATGCTTGTATGTATATGCCAAAATGCCTGTGTGTGTATGAGTGTGTTTGTGTGTGTGCGAGAGCACGTGTTTGTGGATGTGTGAGGCATGCATGGATTCTTTTGTATAATCTCCCACATTAAGCATGTCTTCTGAACGTGAGCACGCAGCCAACACATCTGTGAGCTCTTTGCACATAGAACAGATAAAGTATGGCCTTCGCTGTTTCAGATGAATTTGATGATAGGAGCTCCCCGCTGTTGGTTATTCCTCTGCTATGCTGCCAAAGGTGATAATTCAAATGTGTATAAAACATACTGAGAAATATAGATCCTCAGAAATTGATATAACTCAGCTGGTGCATTTTAGCCCATCGCTTGGGAAAGATTGAAGAAAATGGTTTTACTAGCACATCATCATGCAGACTTGTGTATTACAGGGAGCAAAAGAAAGCTGATTTCCACAGTTTGCACTGAAAACCCATGCCTTGAAAGGTGAGATGCTTTAGCACACAGCTAAACAAATGAAGCTGGTCAAATTCAATCTGCAAGGTTCACTTGATTTTAATTACAATTAGGGGATGGCACTGTGATATTTGAATGTATGAAGCAGAAGGATGAGAAGTCAAACAAGTCTTTGCAGTTTTATCAGCTGTATTGCTAAGAGTCCCATAGCTGTGGAGCCCTACAAGCATTGTGTTTTGTAATCTGGTCAGCTCCTTTTCATCACCTTAGTAGACATGCACAGGCCCAGTTTTTGTCAAGTCTGGTTGTCAAATAATAGCATGTAACTCAAGACGTCTCATTAAAGACATGGAGCCTGGCTGGTTTAGGAAATGAGAACTGATGACCATTTACAGGTGACTGCATTACATGATAACCATTACTGATGACTGCAAGGCTATAATGCTATGCAAACTATAGAGTAATTAACTTTTACCATGCCTCTCCTGTGCTGCATCCAGTAAATAACAAAATGATTTAGTCAGATTCAGCTTCAGATACAAAGTTAAGCAGTCTGTTTACCACTGTTCTTTTCTATGCTCTGGCCTTTGGTTTCACTGAGCTCTGAGGAGTTGGTTCAGGGCAATCAGCGGTAATTACACATCAAAAAAAAAAAAAAAAAAAAAGGCCAGCATGACTAAAATCAGTTAGAGTCAGTTCGGACTATAGCGTCCTACTGACAACACATTATTAGCACAGAAATGAACAATCAAGTACTTGTCGGAGGGGAAACATCTTGATCGCGGGAGGTTATTGCAATCAAAGGGGATTAAGTTTTAATTAATTCCAGCTAGAGGGGTCCAACGATCTTGTTAAGAACTATTAACCTGACAAATGCCAACTACACTCTGCATTATTGAGGACAACAATGGCCAATCATCATTAAACAATTTGGCTTTTGAGATTTTGAAAATTGCTGTAATCCACAACAACCACCAGTTGTTATCAAGCATAACAGTAACAATCAGAAAATGATTAATTAAGGGTGGAGTACATCCACCAAAAAAAAAAAATAATAAAAAATTAGAGCTGAATCATTTGTACTGGGCATATTTGCTCTTGACTAATTGCCTGAATAAAAAAACTCAAATGGGACTGGATTGCATAGCCGTAGATAGCATTCAGTCAAACTGAACTAAGGCACATCTTACCAATTTAATGTGAGCTGCTCTATATATCAATACTTACATTGTAAACATGACACAAACTACAATGTAGGTATCAATCTCATAAGAAAGGCTCAAAAGTTTTTGACTATAATATGCAGAAACTGAATGAAAATCCCTCTAGATTAAGATATATGAGAAACAGCCAAGTTGCATACTAATATTAAACAAGCAACAGTGTATTCTGCCCACAGCACCAGGCTGTGCACCACCACAATCCTTGCCACCTGGATAAGTGACGGTGTTGTTCTTCTTTCGCATTTTGTGTTCCTATCCTGCTTTTGTTCAAGGCCACTAGTGGGTTCAAAAACAGAGGTGAGCCAAACAGGCAAGCCATTCAAATAGCCTGTGGCACAACATAGCACGGGTAGAGGAAAACACAGCCAGTCAGTCTTGCAATTTCCTTCTCTTTTATGAGAGGCCATCGGCTCCTGGAAGATCAGCGCTGGCAAAGTGAGACTTAAAAGCGGTGTATTGCCATTAAATCAGGTGGGAGAAAAGGGATTATTTCAGGGAATGCAGTTAATCCACCCGGCAAGAAAAAAGAGAGAAGAGAGATGAGGACACAAGCAGGAAGGAGCAACAGAAACAGACAAGGAGGAGAGAGTGGAAGAGTGACAGAGGGAAGAGAGAAAGAGCGAGATGGGTAAAATAAAATGTAGATACAGAGACAGATAGAGAGAGAGAGAGAGAGAGAGAGAGAGAGAGAGCTGGGTGAGGGGTTAACTAGTCTAATAGTCAGGTAAAGAAATTCCTTTTGCATTTTTTTCTCCAACAGAGACAGCTGAGTCCAAGTCCAAGGACCTACTGTATCATCACAGATACAGGTATATATAACTCTTTGCATTTAAACATGTCAACAAGGTTTTTCCAAGCATAGTAACACAACATAGCAACACTTGAATATCCTGACTTGATGAGGATGATGTTATTTTGGTCATAGCTATCAAGCAAACCTTAGTTTTCTGGATTTTGGATACATATGTGGCGTCCATGGAGGCCTGCAGATATTCTCTCTCATCCTCCTCCCCTTGCACCACAACTCCATTATCCAGCACCACAACTGACACCTTTATGACCAAATAACCACCTTGCATAACTAAAAACAACATTCCTCATAGACTTTGTCATCCTAAAAGAGTCGTAAATTGCGGTTCTACCAAGAGAGACAATAGTTTCTCACAAAGACTCACAAAGACAGTAATGTGATATGATAGAGACCTGATTATACAATCAATGGATTCCACATGTTGATTTTATTCTGAGTTGTGTTTAAAATACGTCTGCAGCATGTGTCTTGACAATCGTAGCCATTATTATTATAACTCAAGCTGAGCTGGACAGGAATGTTTCATGTCTGACATCATGTGATGGCATAAATCATGGCTGTTTTCAAGGAACACCTTCCAACCATGCAGCTGCTCTACATGTAACATAACGGTTTAAATTTGATCATTGGACCCTCCAGCAAGAGAGGTGCCCTATGGCAGCTAAATAGATTCATGTGGCCAGCGATTCAATTTATTGAGCTTCATCTACTGCAGAAATCCTGACAGAGAGAAACGCACAGGCCTTGCGCTATGTTTCCCCTGACGATATCCCTCATCCTACAAGAGTGCGTGTCCTGTTACCTGGCAACCAACCAAACAATTCACCACTCCCAGAGCCAGAGCATGAAATGGAGAAACATCAAGAGGTAGTTTCCACCACGTTACAGTAAATACCATGTGGCTTTGTCCTTGAACTGTATCAACTGCTTCCCACATCCTCATCACCTCAGTACGAAGCCGATGGATCACACAGAGCCAGGCAATGCTGCTCTGGTCAGCTCCACAACACCGAGATTGCTCCGACCTGCCAAGACAGAGCGCCCTGCCAAATACTGACCTCCCATTCAACTAATGTCCACCATCACAGTTCACCAGAGGCACTGTCTGTGGACTGTAAAGTGAGGCGTTCTTCAGTCAGTAATAGTTCATCTGTAGGCCTGAGTAAATATAACATCCAAGATCAGAATTACTCTATATTGGCTCAGTCACATGCTCTCTAATCTATTTTGACAAGGAGCAGTATTCCACCATATTCTGACTTACACTTGCTGTAAGACAAATATTTTATTTACAACATGTCCATATTTTGAATGCATAATACATTTTCTTTGCATAAGAGAGGTTGTTTGTCATCTTTGTACTTTAAATTTCTTTCATTCTGCAGCCCCTGGGTTAAGTGTCAAAGGTGGAGGTGAATGTCTGTTTGGTGCTACAGTAATTACCCCCGACTAGATATGAGCGCCACTTTGTGCACCACTGAGCACGTACATGTGTCTGCAGGTCAGGCCAGCGAGAGATACAAAGATTTCTTAACAAAGAGAAAATTAAAAATGGTTATTACATGTGAAATGACTGTTGTGATAGCCGTGGCGATGATAACCACGAGACAGTTCCAATAATCATCATCATTATTTCATCACCCTTAACCCTGGCACAAAAAGCTTTGTGATACTCTCAAACTGAGAACTCTCTAACTCACTGTATACACCTGAGCTCTATAGTTAGACTCTCACCAAACTCTGATTAGCTCACTGGCTGTCTCGCTCCCTGGCTTTGCTCTCCAACTGTTCTCTAAAAAGTGTCTCAGTCAGACAATAATGAGAGCAATGAATAGCACTATGTGTCAGGAACTAGCACTGGCTGTGAGCACTAAATTGGCTATAGTGTGTCCTGGGACCAGGAGCGGGCCTGCAGTGGGAGGGGTCAACAGTGCCCTCTCCACCCGGCTGCACTGACCTCTACAGAGCTTGCACCTGCTACAGCGGATGAAACCCGCGCTCCTAGTCATCTACTTTCCCGTTAATTCAGCAGAAATGGGAACTATGTCAAATATCACACAAAGGAGAAATATTTGAGGATTTAAATTAAACAAAAAGATGAAGCAACGGAAAGAATCTTGTGCCTGCAGAGTTTACATTGTTATAACTGCTGTTAGGTTACTCTTCAAATGAAGAGTGGGAGAAGTGACACATGGTTTAATACATATTCTGTAGTAACCGATAGCCTTAATGACCCACAAGCACCAAACAAATCAGTAACTGATTGAAATGGATGTTTTACTACGGATAGCTTTGTAGCTCTATCACATTTGTAAATCCCCGAGCTGAATTAGCAGAATGAAAGGTAATCTACCAGAAGTGTTGCCCCATATCTCAGATTTAAATTACGATCAGATGTTGAGTGTAACCGGATAGAGCTCTGTTCTCTGCCAATACGGGGCGTATGGCACACAACTCAAGGGCCAGTCAAGGCATCATCTCATTTGGAGTTCTCCACCTCATGCTCCAATCTGTGCATCTGGACTCTAATGCCGTATTTACCTAAATGGCGATTTCCCCCCATGGAATATTAGTTTCACCTTATCTTCAGTCATTGAGACAGTGGACACACAAATGGATGATAAGCTAGCTGATCCTCTTGACCTGCCCTATCTAGGCAATGAGTGGTGGTTTGACCTCCTTGGTCTGTGATTGACATGGATGAAGTAGACATCTGGTTGTTTACTGGTGCCACATAATTAACCCCTGACCTCAGACACACATACTTCCTGGGAAGTAATCATCCCACTGATTACAGAGGCTAGGCTCTAGCCAAGGACAAACTGCTGACGATGCCTTGTAATTCATGGTGGTCCTACAGATGTAGATTTGATATTGAAAAGATTGCAATCCTCGGACACCTGGAATGAATAGAAATCCAATTATCTGCATGCCTTGCAAGTTAAGCGAACTAGGAAGACATGTATATCATTAGCTTATCAGTGACTTGACAGAGCACCTTATACTTTGAGTGATAACAACCATAATTTATGAAAATTCCACATAAGGGAATAAAGATCACAACATATATTCATGTGATTTCCATTTCAAGGGCATAAAGAGCAACACTACCAAATATTATCATGACCACCCAGACGCATATCTACAGTAACATCAGTGAACATTATACATATATTATTGTTATCAATGACAAAAATCAGACCACCACGCAAGCAGTGTAGCAGAGAGAAGGCGGTTACAGATGCCACATTACACACAAGTCAATGCTGTAATCACACCGTGGAGAAGATATAAACACATGCTCGGGCAGTGAGAGTTTTGATAAGAGTGCAAAAGAAGAAATGGCACATCTCTTTTGCTGTCCTCAATTCCCTCTAGCCTTAGTGTATACATGCTTATCTATTCTGTGACACAATCCTCACTCTTTTATTATTTTTGTGAATACTTCTTTTTTTCACCACTCATTTTTGGCAGTTTTGATGGAACACAGCGCCCACTCAAAAGAGGCAGAGATAAAAGAGCCATCTGCTCACATCTCACCAGGAAAGACAGGACACCTTATTAGGTTGAGGCTCAGAGTTGGGGCTTTATTACCAGTAACCTACATAAACCCAATTCAGGCCCTGCATCTACCCAATTTACACTCACACACGCCGTGCAAGACACACACTGATGGTGATCAGTGTGTGTTCTGATAGTTATACAAAGTGTGACTGTTCTTTGTTTTATACTATGCCACCACTGTGTTTATATACCTTCCACACCGACAGTATGAGCTGATCAAAAGATTATCATCAATTTCCTGTATACTTTTATTTAAATTTTTGAACACTAATTATTGGGACACTGTATGTAATATTACTACATCCTTGATGGGAGACATTGAGTCTGCCTCCTGTTTTGACCCTATGCACAAGGCTATCCCACATGGATGAACCCATTATTTTTCTGTTGAGGTAAAAGGCAAAAAAGGCCAATCTCAAGCTCCACTACAACTGGAAACATGTTAAACTGGACAAGTTGCAAGGACAAACGCTCTTTGGTGGAGTTGGGGTGTCCAACAGGCTGCTTACACAAGACCACGTTCTGACAAAGACTATATTGTGTAGGCAAGTTTTATGGAGAATGAGCTAATAGCTAAGAAGCTGAGACCTCATTCAGAGGGAGAATTGGTGAAGGAGTGCAGCCTACCACTGCAAGCAGTTCTTTTCAAAACTGCTCAAGACTGACTGACCCAAATCTGGACAACCAGCTGCGAACAGCATCATATCACTTCTATCTGATATCAGACTCCTCGGCAAAGAGAAGCAGTTCCAGCCATCACCTTAAGGTTACCATGAAGTATGACTAATAAAATACATTTTAATTGAATAAATAAAATTCTTCTTATTAAAATTAACATATCAATAAAATTTGTGTGATAAATTTTAATTCAATCATTTTGTATGGCCCCTGAAAGATGTTCTAAACATTGAGATGGCCCCTGATAGGAAACGGCTCCCAACCCCTTGCTTAGAATGTGAAATACCGGTCTGCAGAGGATAAACAGACTAGGGCTGCTTCAGAAAGTGCTGACATATCTCCAGAGCAGCAACTTCCTATGTCTTATGGCTGATCAGCCTTGGATGTTGTGTGTGACAGGTCCTGCTGCAATGTGATGTGTCTAGTTCACACTTTGTGACACAGACAAGGCCAAGACAAGCCCTGTCTCACAAGTTGCTCAGAGAGAGGAGACAGAATAAGGAAGTGCCTGTCTCCACTGTCCACTGTCCGCGCCACGTCGTGCAGTCTGTGTTAGTCTTAACCAAGTCCCGTGAAGTGACTACTGCCAACTAATTACCACTATTTCAGAGGGGTTTCTGTCCAGGAAACAGATGAAGTCACTACAAAGCGAAACCCCTTCAGAGAGAGAAACATTAATGTCAGTGTGTGTATCCTTGAAATGTGCTTTTGCAGCATTCTATCTTAGCCTTGGTCATACTCAATCACAATGATGAATGGATCTGTAGGCTTAGCATCAGGCCCATTTTCATGGATTCATTGATCTCCCATACAGAAATAGCTTAAACCCCATCTCCTACACAACAGTTTTCACTTACTAGTTATTGTAAGTATCAAGCTGAGGGATATGATGATACATTTAGTAGTGAATGAGGGATTAAGAGTAGTGTATTCCAAGGACATGCTTTCTGAAGTGGGATTAGCCTACTGGGAAGTTATTCACAGCCGCACTCCGGCAGCCTTTGAAAGGTATCTTGAAATACGAAGGGGGTGTGAGTATCTGAGAGGCAAAACAGCCATCATTTGGAAACATGTAGAGACCAGGAGGCTCTTCCAAGGCTAGGATGAGCAGAGCGTGAAGAACCCTCAACTCGGAGGCAGGATGACACAGAGGAAAGCCTTAAGTGTCATTTCAAGCTTAGAGCATCCACAGCAGGTGTGTGAGAGGAATACCGATCTGCTTCAGAACAAGAGACTCTGATCCACAAGCACTTTAACATCACCAAGGTACACTTACTAGACTGTCTAAAAGACACTCAGCTGGTAAGAGGCACAAATAGGAGGTGGGGGGGAGAGACAGAGTGCAGCAATCTGGGCTGAGTAGGATAGCAACAGAGATGTCCACATTAAAAAAAAAAAAAAAACTGTATTCCTACTCTAAACGTATAGCCACATCATTTAAAACAGACAACTGCAGAGTAGACATATCAATGAGTCACTGTCAAACTATAAAACAAATGAAAACAAGTGAAAACGGTAATAACAAAGTACTCCACGATAAAAAAATATATGAAGATAGAGTAAGGCAACATGAGCGTAAAGATAATACCTCAGACCTCCCAACAATTTAAAAATTATTTAAAATAAAACCTGAGAGCTCAATGCTATACTGCTGTGACAATAAAATAATTTTTGAGCTAACTCAATAATTTAGTTGCTTGCTGACCCTCTGTGAGTAATCGTTTTCTCTATTTAATGAGCACAGCAGAACATTTGAGAAATATTTCATTGAGAAACACATACTGTGACAGCCTCTCGGTTCCTCTATGTTTACTCAAATGAATGATTAAATTAGAGGTGAAAAACTGATGTAAGAATTGCCTGGTTCGCAACTGTGCATTTTCATGACCACAACACTCATATTTGATTTTGATTTACTTCATCAACCCTTTGTAAATTACTTTGTCTTCCAATAAAATCTGCCCATTTTGAAAATTTTATAAACTTGGCCTGTAATAGCACAACGCTGATACTAATCTGACTACACACTGACCATCCAGAACTAATGCAGCTCTATCTACTCAAGCTGAACATTTAATAATGCTCTGACTGCTAAGACCAGCCCAAAGCCGTAGGCAGGTCTAGTTCTAACTCTTTCTGCCATGTGGGAGTTGGAAATGCGTCTCTATTTATGCCTTGGCCATCTGCCAACAGGTTCATCCCTACTGCAGAGGCCAGGAGGTGACAGTGCAGCTCCAGTGACCAAAGGGGCCTTACACAATTAGGCCTTGGTAACGGTGCGATTCCTACCACTCCTCCACAGGAAGGATAAACCAGATGACTAAGTGTTCAGGAACTGAGAGTAAAGGAGAGGGGGAAAAATCCTAACTGGAACACATGTGGTCACTTTTGTCTAATCTCATCTAATTAATTTCTTGCCTTTCTTTAATAACATCCAAAATGTAAACATTCACAAGCCCCCTGTTTCTTGTTCTCTTTCTCTTTACTCCAAATCAATTTTATTGAAGAAATTCAGGTGCTAATGACACCTCTTCCACTTCCTTCAAATCTTGTATCCTTATTAAGCACTGGCCTTTTCCTAGTGCAGTATGTTTTGCTAACAAGACGGCACTCATGGCCACCTGTCTGACCACTTTACATGGCTTCAACTTTTTGGAGGCACGCTATGTCATTATATTTGATTTAGCAGCAACATTACAGTGAGGAAAAGAAAAAAAAAGGAAAACCACCAGCTTTCCAGTAATTTTGCGAGCTACCTTGCCAACAAAGAAAGGTCATCTAGCTCACAGAGTATGTATTTTCCAGCACTGCTTATTAAGAAGTGAGATTTGTAGTGCATGCTTACTCTAGCCGCATACAGAAAAAGGTGACAGATTACTTCAGCCTGTCAATAATTTGCCGGGGCAGCCAGACAGATGAGGGTGTAAAATGATGCATAAACACTAAATTTAGATGATTACAAGAGCCAAGCATAGATTGATCATGGCAAATGGTGACTGGTGCCAAACTTAGTATCCAATGAGTTCTGTCTACTGAAGCATAACCGGGTCATGGGAAAGACAACCCCTTCCAAAAACTGAGGGCCAGTTTTGATCTGCAATGCAAAGAGCCTCATTGCAGAGACTAAAAAAGACATTTATGTCTGTGGCACAGCACACAGTGCACCCAAGCACTGCTGATTCCAGCTTGTTTCCCCAGCTTGTTATCCAAAGTGCCCTCTGACAGAGACAAGATGGGGTCAACTCCTCTTCAGCTTGAGATGGGGCCAGTTGGATACAGCCAGGAAAGTAGTGATTGGAAACACAAAGCTGTGGGTCCTCTGCACCTTTAGGATACATGTACAAATGCACAAATGCACACAAACACACATCCACTGATGGCCTACAATATAAATCTAAAAGCAGTGTATATAGCAGGACAGGGAGCAGGATAATGAATAATAAAATATTGTCACCACTGTAATAGAAACAGCAAAAAACATAATTTCATTAACAAAGCACATAAACAATAAAGTCGAAACCCTTGCCTTTTTTTGTTTTGTTTTGTTTTGTTTTGTGTTGTTATTCTGCTGATAGCCTATGTAAATTAACCTCACTTAAAAATGAATTATTCATTACATTAGCTTGGCAAAACTTATTTGGAAAGACCACATTTAACACAACACTATTTTACTCTAGCTCCTAGCTACCATAGAACCTAATCACAAAATGCTTTATTAAACAGACTCCTCTCATAAAATGTAAAATATTTTGTGAAAATGGATTGCCTCTAACCAAGGAAGGCAATGAAAGAAGCTTTGGCAAAAACAAAATGTGTTCTCTAGGTCTGAAAACTTTGTGTGTGAAAGATTGACCACAACGAGGCATAATGTATTGTGTATTGCTGTCAAAGTGAAGGGCTTCATACTTGCTGAGTGTCTGTAATGAGCCTGATCTAAAACTGAATTCTTCATAAGAAATTGAATTGGTTTATTGAAACAACTTAAAAATGCTACTTGTTAAATGGATTTTCCCTCAAGAATGTTAATATAAAATTACTGTGAACTGAAAAAACAATAACGAAATACTTGATTCAGGCTTTCTCTGCACCTAGTATAGGATTCATGTGGTTTGAATTCTCAAAAACTAACGTAAACTGTGACTCAAAATATAAAAACATAAAAAAGAGCAAGATGTATACTGATAGACAGCAATTCCCTAGACCTACAGGGATATATCTGCCATCAATCAGGGGTTTTTGGTGCAAAATACAGTCAACATTGTGAGGTGCTAAAGGTGTGGCAACTGCGTTTGGCATTTTCATGCCCAGAGGCATGTAGCACACCTGAAGTGCTGTTGAAAATAGGGTGAGATCAGAAGGAATACATTATTTGTATGCGTGATAGGGGCTGGCATCGGTCATGACCAATCAAATTATCTTTTCCTTCCTTCTAATTTCATGATGAAGGGAGCAATCCAGAGAAGGTGCACCACAAAAGATCCACCTCCATAGAAAAAATTGTGCAGGTTGTTCAGAATCGCCACAAGCAAACATAGCGTGCCTCAAATTAAATCAGCTTGGGAAGAAATAATAGATCTGGTTACTGAGTAGTTCTGGTCCGAGGAGAACCATTACCCAAAGTAAGAAATGGCTCACTGATATTTGGCAAAGAGCCAAACAGAAGTTGGCAGCAAACCACAGGTGACAGTTTGGCTTCAGGAGGGGGGCATAAGTGTGCCAGTAACTGACATCTACAGAGGATGTGGCCACCTCCACAATCCCCACCCCATCATAGTGAACACTGACAATTTGGTGTTGAATGACTATAATTCAGCCACTACCTTGTGTATATATGATAGTGAGATAAGTGAAAAAAATGTACTCTTTTTTTCCTGCTGAAGAGATAGACTCAAAGATATAAAAGTTCCATCGACAAAAAGGGTAAGCTGTAAGGGTAAGATGGGTAAGCTTTTAAAAAGGATCTAATCATGTATTGGTAAGGCTATGAAAATAGCACAGCATGTGATGGTGCCATTTACCACTGCCCTGGTCTGAGCGGGCAGGTGATGCAGGCATAAATCCCAGTCATCCTTGATGTTACAATTTGCACTGTGCTGCTTGATCTCTACTGACACCTTTCCCCCCACCACCTCTCCTCTCATTTAGGAGCAGTCAAGTTCACAGGAAGTCACCAAAATATCAAAAAGGTGCAGGTGAGAGAGAGAAAAAAAATTGTCTGTTAACAACAGCACTTAGGCTTAGTGAAACAGCTAAAAATTACATGGTCTTAAGGGTTTTCCCCATACACTTAAAGGGGCGATGCACCACCTCCTTCACACCTAACAGCTATCAGTGCAAAAATGTGTGTGTGTGTGTGTGTGTGTGTGTGTGTGTATATATATATATATATATATATATATATATATATATATATATAATTCAAAATTGTATAAAATTATATGTATATAAAATTATCACAACATAAGATGTGGACCCAGGTTGCTCTGTTCCACCAGATTTCTATGGTATATAATGGGTCCTATGTTACCATGTTCCTATGTTTCCAAGGTCCTATATTCACAAAGTATTATGTGGATGGGGTAAATGTTCAGGGTTACAGTTAATTTAAGGGTTAGAGTTAATGTTTGTTATCAGAAAACTGAACTAGGGAACATAGGACCCTGCAAACATATAGTAGGACCTTGGAAACTTAGGATGCGGGGAACACAGAACCCGGGGAGAGCACCATATAGGAACATGGGAACATAGGACCTTTGGAACAGAGGACTGTGGGAACACAGGATCCTAGAAACATAGGACCGTGGCAACATAGGACCTTGGGAACATACGCTCCCCTGAGAGACCCTGTATAGAGAAACCTAGAACTAATTATAGGTAGAATAGCCTCAGTCACCATGACATTTTACCACATTATTGCATTCATACACCCCCTGTCTCTGAGGCCTCTCCCCCACGCCTAGTTACTTTTCTGGGGGAAAACCCTGCTCTTCATAAAACTCAGCTCCCAAATTCCTAACTACTGTAAAATGTGAGAAGATGTGGTTAGTTGGAGCACTTACTTTCAAAGTGTTCCACTGATTGTTTATGTGAGGAAAGGCCGCAAATATGCAAAACATAGGTGTGTTTTCTTCCTCAAGTGCCTCAGCGAACTCTGTGTTCGTCCCTCAGAGACAGAAGCTCAAATGTCAGCTGAAACTTTGATAGAGAAGATGGATGGTTTTTATGGCTCCCAAAATGACAGTTAAAAGCTATTTTAGGCACTGATGTCTATTTCTGCTCACAGAGACCAAAAATTCATCTGGGAGATGAATTTGAGCAAGTTGTTGACTGACCAGACTATGACTGTAAGACTGTCCCACCACAACAGGAGGTCCTCTGTTGTTTCCAGTGACAAAGACTGTGCCTACCGCTTTGGAAGATGAAAAACGGAATATTCTAAAACAAGAGGGCCGCTGGGCCATAAGTGTAGCCATGTCTACAATTTCAGTCTGTCCTGAAAAAGAGGGAGTCAGCAAACACACTTTCTGTCGCTCCAGGAGTTGTTGATCAGTGGCGTCTGTTGGTTTGGCTCAGTGATTATGGTTTCTTGTTGGGATTTTTGGTGGACTGCAGACCCTTCCCCTGGGTTCTCTACACTCATCTCTTCCTGTAAATGGAGCTTTCTGGCCACAGACTGAGAGCAGTGGGTGGGCTGCGGCTTTGTGAATGTAATGTGCTGAGGGTGTCTGGAAATGGTTTGTCCTCCTCACAGCTCTGCATCACAGTAATAGACTATTGGGGAAAGCCTCCAGGCTGCCAATGTTTATAGTAGTTCTGAGGGCAGTTGAGGTAGAGAGGCACTTTTTAGCTGTGGAATACAATGGTGCATTGAGAACCTCTGGTGTTGTGGTAAAATGAGTCTCTCATTCATAAATTACCTGTGCGTCAATGATTTAAGACAAGATGTATGAGGTGTTGCTACTTTGACATGCTATTTGACCATCTATTTGCAGTAAGCCTGAAAAAAAAAATCACCAATAATGCCACTGTAGTGCCTACAGCTGCTGCCCTGCTTTGTCTAAATTTCTATCTGCTCGGTATCTCAGAGGAGGGCTGAAAAACAAAGCCGACACAAACTCCTGTCTTACAGCAAAATACATAAATTTGGGGGCACAAGAAGTACATTTTAAGTTCTAAAGCCACAATCATAGGTATAAACTCATGTAATTTATTGGTGCTGATACTTACTGATGCTAATTTATACATTTAAAAACAAACCTTGTCTGCAGATTAGCATAATTCCTGTAATACTTCCAAACTCCTTCCTCGCAACACAAAAAGGTGAAGAAAAGATAGATTTTTGCCTACAAGAACAGACCTCAGGCACTATGACTAAACCTATCTTTTTGAATTTTGAAAATACGTTTATATTATCTGGACAAAAAAAAAAAAAAAAATCCTTCCACCTCCTTACCATGGTAAATATTTGGTGGAAACTTTTTTTTTTTTTTTTTTTTTTTTTTTCAGTAACTTTCAGTCAAACATAAATTGAACTAAATCCATTTAGCTAAGCTCACCCCTGAAACCAAGTTTTTCAAACTCAAAGTGAAAATCCGCCCGACAACAAAATTCAAATATGCTCCTCCTATGATCTCAGACAGTTAAGTAGATTTCTGTACAAGAACAAATCCTCCCCAAAGCTATAAACAAAAGTGGGCCATACAGCACTATCTGGAGCTGTTTCTTTGAGATGGGCAGGAAGCTAACACTGGATATGCAAGATAACTCACTAGAAATGAGGATTGATTTCCTGGTTTAGAACTGTTAACCATTTGTATGAAATAAAGTTCTTTGTGCATGGAAGAACATTAATTTAACACATATGTTGAGCTTCCTATTTTGTTAATACAGTAGCTCAATAAGTATTACTTTAATATATCAGATAGGGTGTAAGTTCTACGCATGTTTGTAGATATAAGACCTTAAATATTCAAGTGTCTGAGATGACAATAATCACATTGCTTATTTGTCGTTGTTTTTTTTTTTTTTCTGGTATCTATTCATGCTAATCTGAACAAATTGTACTTAGAGCAAATATTATTTATTGTTTTGGAGACCTCTGTAATATGGTTGGGCAATATGGACAAAATCAAATGTCACAATATATTTGACTGAATACCTCAATTATATTGAATTTATAGGTATTTATAGGTATTTTCATAAGACATTTACATATGAGGGATGCTTGGTAAACAATCCTGAAGAGTCATTAATGATGTGGATGTGGATTATGATGACCAAGCAGAAAGAGGCATATAATAGAACAGCTAGAGCAGTCTGAAAAATGTACGCCTTTACTGTGATGAAGCCTTTAAAAGCAGGAAAAGACATTTATGAAAAAAAAAAACAACATTTATGCCATATCACACAATCAAACTCAATAGATACTCTCATATCATGATGTCATTATAATATCACCCACCCCAACTCTCTAACTATCATCAGTTTTAAGAATCAGTGAAACACGTTGCACCTCTAAAAATATATTGAGATGCGTTCTTATTCCCTCGAAAAAAGAATAAGAGGAAATCTTCATGCTTAATCCCTGTCTCCACTGGAAACAGCGTGGCGGCATTTGCTGTGAACAGTGAAGCCTCACAGTAAGAAAGGACATAATAACTGCCTCAGCCACGATGAGAGGGAGCAGAAAACCACAAGCCCACCATTATCCTGCCGCTCTGCCTCACTCACTCACGGCCCTCTCTTCGCCGTTCCTTGCAGGCCTCCACGAGAGAGGTGGGAGACATCCTGCCTGAACCCCCCACACCCCCACCCCTCACCCCCTCCAGCCCCCCACCCCCCTGCCATCACAACATAGATCCGCTGCTACAAAGTCACCTCCTGTGAGGCACTGACAGGTTTGTCGGGCTGTTTGAGAAGGGCAAGTCATTTTTCGCTTGAGGAAGTGCAGGTAACCACTCCGAGGTGGGCTGGTAAAGTGAGAGGGGGAGGTGGAGAGTCAAGGAGGGGTGGGTGGGGGGAGAAGTGGCTGGACAAGCTCTGTCTGTCAGATTTCTGCTGTGCCTGAAGTGTAAGGAAGAGAGACTATTGTTGCACCAAAATATTTAGGGCCTATGATGTGAGAGAGACGGGTAACCACTGTCCTTTTGACACACACTGACAAACTGACAGGTTGAGGACATATGAACACACACACACACACACACACACACACGCCTCACCCTGTAGTGAAGTGTTGTCTATCAGATCATCATGCTTTTGAGCAGGAAACAGAGCACAACAAATATGAGCGGACGAGTTTGCAAGCGCTGAATGGAAATGAGGTCTCTCCATCCTCTTGTTCACTTTCTGTGTGACTGTAAAGGAGTTGTGTGAGAAGGAACCGGCCAAATGTGAGGGAGGAAAAAAATAAACAAGAGAGGGAATTATTGGCACCACAGCACCACTTGGTTGCTCCTTACCAGCAGCGAAAGAAACAGGTCACTAATGCAGTCCTAACTAAAGCACAGAGGAGCTTGCGCAGAAAGAGCCCAGATGGGGTGTCTTTCTCTCTGTTGTGCTGATGAAAGGCAGCGTCTGATCTACCCCAGGTGAATTGACTAACAATAATGGCTCCTTGCAGGTTTGCATCAGGCCACAGCTATAAACACTGGCTGATTATCCTTTGGCACGATGCTGTGGAGGCAGTAGCGCTAACTTGTCATGATAGCAATGGTCAATACATGATCAAATATGGAGCTGTGCTTAAAAAAAAGGAAGAAGAATAAGAGAAAAAAAAAACACATATCCTACACTTAGCCTCGATCAATCCAACCCTGCTGGAGTCTTTCAAAAAGCACGGCAAAGACGTTTATTGATCAGAAAGCAAGATGGAATCGGCTCAAAGGAGTTTCTGGCCAGAGAAGAAAGAAATGGAGGCAGACAGAGTCAAAGAGTGAACACCAGTCGTTTTAGAAAGGATTTGACCAAATTAACCTGTTTTTCCTTTTCTTATATATATATTTTTTGTTGTTTTTTTGCTGTGGTGCCTGCATGTAATACTGCATAAATCACCACCATGCCTATCCCACTGGCTCAGACTTTGAGTCTTTCCAGGCATCGGTTTTCAGGACACTGTCAGCTTCACTGTGAGCTGTGACATTGACCGATGTATATAAAAAGTCTTCCACTGAGTGAGAATCAAGACACACAAAAGCAACACTGGTGGAAAGTAAAGATGAAGAACTCAAAGAAACTTGTGAGAACAGTGATCAAGCTTGACTACTCAGAGAGGGAGCAGGATGACATATCCTTGTCTCATCTGCAAACTTTCCGAGAGAACATTTAGAGTTACAGCATCAGATTACTGACACTAACCATGTCAACTTCGACAGAATATGAATCAACATTACTCAAAAGGGGTTTGACTGGACTTTCAGGGGAATGAATCACAACATTACAGCTGCATTATGACAACATACTCCACTAAAACACCCTGAGAAAATCCCTATAGTTTGTCCTTGATAGGCCGTGAGAAAATCTGAAAAATACACAATCCTTGGGGCAATCATTCCCAATCTTCACTCTGTGACAGTTCATTACAATATTTGGCTACTTTCCCAATATTGTGGTCTGCCACTTGTCCTCTTGTCAGCACAGGGACTTGAAGCTATGCTGTTAGAAGGATGATTCACTTTTTGATAATAAGGACTGTGATAATAACATAGATGATACTAGCCCAATCCAACAGAGTTACTCCTGGGTTTCTCAGGTGATGCTGAGACTGAAGACTCCCTCAAATTGTAAAAGCAAGAAAACACCAACATTATAATAATTATTATCATTAGTGTTAACGTTGTTGTTATTAGCAGTAATGCTAGTTGTATAAGGTGTATAAAAAATCATAAGGAATAAGAACAGGAGATTCACTGTGCACTGAATCCAAGACAAGCGTTCTTGCTTTATTCATGTGAGTGAAAAACAAATGGTGGGTATTTAACATGTTTGATTTAACAAGTTTGATTTGGAATCAAGGTGTTTGTAGATTTCTGTGCATGTTTACTTCGGTATGGCTAAATAAAACCAGACATATAAAATTTGTCCTGTAATCTTTGCCTGCTGTGAATGCATACTGCCATTACCTTCAAGTCACAATGAAAATACAGGAAATACATCATATCAAGGGAGCACAATGTTTTCAAAATGACATTTTTCTGAACATGTCACCACAGCCCACTTTAGCGTCTGCTATCTGCCCTCAGTGCGGAAATCTCAACCCGCCTCGCTGTCTCATGTGTGGCTGCACGCACACATCTCCATCAAAAAAAGTCTGCTGTAGTATGTATTTATCCTAGTTGTCCATGCGACATCATTCTTCTCTGTGCTTCATAAAACTGGTCTAAAAAGCAGTATGTGCAGCGCTGTCTGTATCTTGGATAATGCTCAAAGGTGTGAAATTGGATTTAGCTCTGACAGAGCAAGCAGGTATTAGCAACAGTAAAAAAAAAAAAAAAAAAATTGGGGTTGGCCTTCACAATATTACATCTGTGTCACCACTGGTATAAAACACTGGATCAGAAATTACAATACGGTAATGCTACTATGTAATTCAGTCCATAAATTGATGGAGATTCAAAAATGCCTTAAACACAAATGTAAAAATAGAAATATATGGGAAATCGGTCTGTATACAATATGTACATAACGCCAACTAATATTGTACTTAAAGTTGCATGTTCTGAAATTATATCAGAGGTGAGGAAGAATGGTACTGACAAAATAAAAATGGTGTTAACAGATCCCTGTAGTTGTTTCTTGTGCATGAGCATCACAGTATTATAGTATAGTGGGATATATTCATTATAATGGCACATACATTGTTAGCCACTTCTCTTCATTTTGTTTCTTGTAAGCTTGTTTTCTACAAAATTCTCAGCACTTCTCAATTTTATCTTTTCGCTAAACTTGTCATCCATAAAAAGCCCACCCGCACCATAACAAAGGCAGCTAAGCTGGCATTCTGGGGGAACAATTATTTGTGTGCCTTTATCATTTAATTGCAGGAATTATCCAGACGCTAGATTTTATTATTAATATCTTCAGATAGAGATTTCTCTGCCCCCCCTCCCCTCGTCTCCCCCCCTCCCTGTCTCTCTCTCTCCCATTCAATTCTAATGACCATAAAGAAAATTGGCAGCCATTAATGTGTATTCAGCCCGTATCGAATTGGTTTCTCACCATCCTGAGGGCTTAATAGGAAACAATAACTTAATTATGGCATGAATGCTAGCCGATTGCTCATTCACAGTTCTGGCAAGAGATGAACTGGCACAAAGTTGACATGGTCATTTCCACTAATGTTTCGTGTCCTCCTGATAAAATAATCAAGACAGGGAAATAAACACAGGCACTGCACAATGGCTATTAGTAAAATATCTTTGGTTTGTAGTTTGTGCCATGTTTTAATCTTCTTTCATATGAACGAGGTTCACAACAAGTCAGAAACTTTCTGGTATACACCTTAGCAAATTTAGAAACACAAAAAAACAAGGCTCTCACTGTGATCAAATATCACCACGTATGAAAATGGCTGTCCCATAATTTGTACCTTGCAGACACTCTCTCTTCCTTTTAAAATACCTCTCATTTTGGGGTCTTGTTAACCTTGATGGAAGTGGAAAAGACTGGCAGAGTTATAAGGCTGGTACAGGTGATAAGTATTGCTTGCCATCTCTCTCTGGTTCTCACTCTTTTTCAAACCGATAAAATATCCATCTATCCAAGCAACAGTTTGCACCGCAATACATTAAAGCCCCCCTTTCATTACTTACAAGCACACCTGCAGCGAGGGACAACTTGTGTTGGGGGCAGGCTAATGCAATGCTCAGCCAAGCAGACATATGGAGAGGAACCACAGGAGTTGGCCTATATATCATCCAGAAGGATTTAGGAACATTTAGCACTCATAAGAAAAGTCTAAATGATATTTTCAAATGCTGGGGTCTGTTCAGAAAGGGTAAAGATGTCCAAACAGGCTGAGAATGTACAGAAATGATACTCATACTTGCATATTTACATTCCTGGCCAGCTGACGTTGACTCTGCCTGTTATCACACACGAGCTTCCTTTTCTAATAAATTGACACATTGAGTAGGTTTCACTTCCTGACAGCAAATAACAGACTTTTTAGTGAACGGTGCTGCAAGTAATATTGACAAAAGAAAGTCTTGACACCATCTAATAGTTGCTGTGAAATTGATTTTCAAACTGCTGAGAACAGTAACTGCGGCTGAAAATACTTAAAAGTGAAACAAAGTGTTTCAGAAAAAGTAACTTGACTTTTTGAAATGTCAAAACAATTCACTGCCTGCTCCTTGTTGTTTGTGCGAACAGTTATCATATCAAACAGCTCGCAGTTGTTTGTTGTATGAAATTTCTTGAGAAATGCTAGAGCGGGCTTTGCATTAGTGATCAAAAGAACTTTTTTTCACTGTTTTATGGAGAGCATTGCTGCTGATCTCCTGTTTCTTTCTTCTTTCTGTAAAATGACTGCAATAACACTAAAATGTCTTGCATAGATTCAAGAAAAGGGTCTCAAGGAAAGAGCAGACATTGTGGTGTGGATGAGAACAATGCTCCTGATCTAACACCAGGCATTGCCTCATAGGCAGCAAAAACCCTCCGACTCTAACCTTTATTAAGAGCATGCTCAACAAAAAAAGCAAGTTCAGCATTTCTTTTCTCTACCAAACTCCCTATCATTTTGCTGAACTCACCCTTTCAACAGCGATTTACTTCCCGTCATCTGTACAGCATTATTCACAGCACAAGGTCATTATTTGTGTTGGAAAATCTTCGAGATTAAAACGCCGAGTCATGTTTTGTGGAAATGAGTTAAAAAAAAAAAAAAAAAAAAAAAAAAAAAAAAAGCACAGAGATAGCCCCGGCACCTTGTAGTTTCTTTGGTTCAATATTCAAATTTAGTAGAATCATAGTGTCTCAGGGCTTTTTAAGGGTAATTGCAAAGAGCAAACATGCAAAATGTAACGGGACGATAGTGGTTCAACTTACTGTGTTGGCAGTGAATTCCAATGAAGCCTGGTGGACACTTGCAGACATACCCAATAAAGGTGTCGCCCCTGTAGGTCTCGCTGATCTCGCACGTTCCTCTGTTGTGGCAGGGGTTTGGATGGCAAGGACCTGAGTGGAAAGAGAGGGAGAAAAACACCATCAGAAAGTCAATTTTGTGCTATTTGTGAAACCAGCGTGGTAGGTTGTAACGCGGCGATAATGTGCAATGACTTTGCCATTCTCGTTGACTATGTGCATGCACACTGACAAAATTGTTCATTTTAACTTAATGTTTAAGTCATTTAGTGCCATATTTAGTGTTAAAATCAGGATTTTTCTTAAAACAAGTGAAAAAATCTCCCAGTGGAATGAGATAATCCCATTTGTTTCCAATGCTAATCGACTTGTTTCCCCAATTTTCTTGAATCAAGTGACATTTTCTTGATACTAGTGGGCTGATCTGCCTTACTCTACCTTGTTTCAACATGCATTGGATTATTTACCCCACAGGTAGATTTTTTTACCTTGTTTAAAGAATATTAAAAATTAAAGGCACAGCAAACTAAAATCTTTTTTTTTTTTTTTTTTTTTTTTTTTGGTCATCATTGAGTGTAGAAAACATCATGAAACAATGATCTTTCTGTGCAGAGAAGAGGCCTATCAGTTGATTTCTCCTGAGTCAAACAATGCTAGGCAGGGAAAATATCTTTCTTTTTAAGTTTTGAAGGGTGGTGGCCTTCAAAGCAGCATACAACCTTAGTTTTCACTGCGCCTGCTCTCCCCTGTGAGTTTGAACGAACGGTAACAACAGTAACTGTTTGCTCATTGGCACGACACGACAAGGATTACATGAGAAAAGTCGAGGACTCTCGCACAGGCCTCTGTCTAAACATGAAGCTTTAGCTGGCGATGGTGTGCAGACATGGACTTTCTCACATCAACTCCCCTACAACAAGCCTCCAAAATGTAATCTTTTAGCAAGTGAGATCTACGGCAATGTTAGCTATGAAAACATTTGCTGACATATCATTGTAGAGCTAGTTACAACAAGTGAGAAATTTTCACTACAGCTGACTGGTCTTACCAGACTCATAACAATTTTTTTTTTACCTTAAGCGGAAGGCCCACCCAGCCCTGCTGAAATGTAGAAAATGTAGCCCCTAAAACCCTGTTATAGTACAGTTAGTGACTTTTAGGTACTCTTGATGTCTTGTTTGCAGTGCATTTTGTCGTAGGTAATATGTTCATATTCTGGTTTAGGTCTTCTGCAGGATAAGATATTTATATGCATGTTGATATCCCCCTCACACCATTCGTCATTGTGTATGTGACTCAACATTTTGAACATAATTACACAGAGCCTACCCACACTGCAAAAATCAATTGCTGATGGGATGAGGTGTTTACATCCCTCAATTTCACAAATAATATTCATAGGTCACAGCTGAGGTCTCAGTAACCTTAAGCAGGACATAATCTAAACTAAACTAAACTGAACTACTAAGTAACTAGAATCTCCTGTGCACTTCAACACACTCACGGAGGCTACAAAAAAGCCTGCACAAATAAAATACTTTGGGTTGGACGGTGTGAGGCAGCGTGTGAGTAAAACTGTTTGACATGCAAAAGTAGGGATGACAAGGGAGCAGGGAGCGGCTGGCTTTCAGCGACTGCTGCTGGTCTCTGCGGTCTGGAGGGCAGCCCAAGGCACAGTCTAAAAATCATTGAATATGTCCCCTCTAGGAATGCAACACTTCATTCTCACAGTGCTAAGTGGAGAGCACAAACTGGCTGCGAGGCAAAGCACTATCACCTACATACTCAAAAAAAGAAAAAAAAACATGCTATCACGCGCACACACACACATGCACACGCGCACGCGCACACACACACACACGCACACACACACACACACACACACACACACACACACACACACACACACACACAAAAACACAAGACTGGAGCCTAAATTTACTGAGGCTGCATGGTGAGCACAAATTGCACAAACATCTAAATGGGCTTTACCAGATTTTGGCTGGCTGGATAATGAATAACTTGGATTCGAGATTGAAAAATAATGACATTACTATTGGCAAAACACAAAGTCTGCAATTAGCGTTTTATTTGTTAGAATATAAACAAACATTTCCTTTCAAATTATTCAAGGTACAAATTGCCTACCATGATGTCTACTAATGTTCTTCCGGAGACCGCAATTATACAAAGTTCAATAAACTGTGAACATTATAATACATAATGCATCATTAAAACAAACTAAATTGCTCAGTTTTGATCTTGTTGCCTTAATTTGCGGGTCCAGTTATCAGTAGTGTACAGTGTTTGTATTCCACAGTGCAGGATGCTCATCTCTCAAACTGTGTTTGCTTGAGTGATTTCACAGAACTTTCCTTCTCCACTCTCTGTCAAGCACCCGCTCGTATATTTATATTGCCGATAAGTTAATTAGTGACTGACACTGTGTCATCACTGTTGCTACTTAATAACAGCAGTGAGGCAGAGGGCAGAGCTGCAACAAGCCCTGGGAATCATACCAAACATATCTTCTCCACTGATTCAGGGTACCACTCAGTACCTGTCGACCTAGCAGAGCTGAATAAAGTAACAGGCTGGTGGCAACAGGCAGGAGGTGAGGAAGCAGCAGCAGAACTGGGATGGATTTGAAAAACTAACTCAGGAAACTATTTTAATTTTTAATTGTAGAACTAATATATAGATAGAGAGATAGATGATACATAGATAGATGGATAGACAGACAGACACAGAAACAGACAGATAGAAAGAGATAGATAGAAAGACAGATGGTTAGACAGAAAGATAGACAGCCTCTGAAGCTCAAAACTGGGTGGCACAGACTGTCAAACTTGGTCCAGGCTTATGGGATAGAATAAAGGTAAGTTTTGATTTTTTTCACTGTAAGGTTAGGTGGGGCTAGCGTCTGACTCCACTGAATGTGCCCTTAGGCAAGGCATTAAACTCCCAAATGCTCCAGTATTGCTGCGCGGTGGTGAAAAGTAGAGGAGTGTACATGTTGGCAGGTGTGTAAATCAATGAATATGATGCAGAGCAAAGCTGAAAAAAGCCTACATGCTCAGCAAAACTATTCCCTGGGTAAATAAAAGTTAAATAAAGACAGGCCTCTCAGTGCACAACTTCATCACTAACACAGAGGATACACAGTGTGATTGGCTGCTAAGGCATTGCTAACACCTAATCAATGTAAAGAACCCCTTCACAGGTTTTCTGGATTATTATTATAATACAGGAAAAAAAATGTTTGTTTTTGTCACTCCCACAGTATGACAGTTTACAATACAGATTAATCCTAGTCTCAGAGTAAAATGTCCTTTGAAACTTAATTAATAGTTCTCTTTCTGGCTTGTAGATTGAAATGATGCTAGATTTAGCTTCAACTAGATTTAACTGATGTGATTTTCAGGAAAAGTATGAGTGCCTCTCCAGGACTAAATGAAGGCTGAAATTAAACCTCATAGGAGACAGCTTTATTGTGAGATTGATGATTTTTGTCATGGAAAACAGTTTCCGCAGGCCCAGTTTTAGCCTCTCCATTTCCACACATTTCTGGATTCATTCAAGCTTTTATGACCATCCCCAGTCAAGCGCTGTATGCAATGACACTGGTTCTGAAATGTAATCTTGTCTAACTTAATCAAGGACTGAATAGTCCTTCTAAAGTCGTGATTAACCATTCTGAGCAAACTCTTATAAAACAAACTCTTATAAAAACACTGTCCTGCAAATATTAATATACTGACCCATTCCAGTAATGGTACAGTGTAATATTGTTTTTATCAGACTATTTTCCTGAGCACACAAAGTAGCAAATCATAGGTCTTACTTGCTCACTTTCAAGTTCTTGCATATTGCTCCTCTGCGCCATAATGACCCTATAAGCTGAGCATTTCAGTGGAAAACTAAAGGGTGCTCACAGTGTACTGAAGTGCTCTTAGTGCCACTACTTCAGAAAAACCCTGCACACGCTGAAGGCTAATCTGCAAAGGAATTCATATTTACAGCCACCAAAAGTGCAAACATTTCTTGCTGCGAATGCACCATCCCATCCATCACCACTATTGTTTTCTCAATATATGGGTGTGGTGCAATCTCATAAGCTTTGCAGCGGTTCAGTGAGGCTAACAAATCTAAATGAAGCATACAACAGATCAAAACAAAAAAAAATAAAAATAAAAATAAATAAAATAAAATCTTCAACTTTCGCTGTCATGGTTGTTGATGATTAATAACTCAGTTGGAGCCTGATTTTTATCTCTGTGATTTGATTTTTCAGTTAATTCTCCTCATGAAGTGATCCCTATAGGAATGACGATGATAACCAAGGCTTTGAAGTTATTACGACCAACTGCTTATGACACGGCAATATATCACTCCGCTGGCAGTGCCCACAACATGGTGCCATGATGCTGCCATCTAAAAGCTCTCCCGGGCAGGCTAACCTGCAGTGTGGGGCTAAATGTAAATGACAAGGCCTTGACGCAGGGTTATTGGATTCATAACTCAGGGCCTGCCAATAGCTGCCTCATCTTTTAAACATTGAGTTGTACAAGTGCATGGAGGCTGTCAAAACTTCACAGATGGAGATTGGATGGAAAAACTTCAGTGGTCTCTCGTGGGTAAGATATTAATGCAAACACCGCTGAAGGGGAGAATATACTGTAAAAGATAGAGGAGGAATGTTGCCTTGTGGGATATTTGGTAAAGTCAGTCTATATAACTGTGACGAATAGGGATATTTTCAGTATTTACTTTAGGAATCTCGAGATGGCATGATTTTAACTATAATGGTATATTCAATTTAAGTATGTCAATTGAAGCACCGATGACAAATATTCAAAATGATCCTGCAACAATCTATTCAAATATAAGACCTGCTTTTCTATTCTGCCTGTCTTTTTCCAGTCATCCTGTGCTGTAGCTTACTAGAGACAGGTAAAGGACTCTTATTTCATTTCAAGTGAAAATCAACAAGAAGTGTCAAGTGCGAAACAATCGTGACCTCTTGAGTCACTCTGCCCAAATGAAAAGCCATAAGCACAACTGATAATGTCCAGTGAACTTGTGCTCATCATCATGCGCTCGACTTCAAAGATCATTAGTTAAAAAAATCCACAGTCCTCAAAATGAAGTCGGTAAATATAAATAAATAAATAAAAGCAACGAGCAAGCTTATTACTGTTTTGTAGTCGGCAGCAGTGGGCCTCTGGATATGAATTACAAACGAGGTAATCCTATCGAAGTCATGCCATTTCAGAGCCTGGACCCATATCAGTAATAATGAGACCGGTGGCTAATCAGTTGAACAGAGGAACGTATAATAGCTTTCACAGAGGCCATGCTCTCTGAGGGAGAGGAGGTGACAGGTTTCAGGGCTGTTTTGACGTGCCGATCTATAGTTGCACCAAGGCTTGCTGACAGCCTCCCTAATGGAGAGCACATAAAGCCGAAAAAAGCAAAGAGGGAAAGAGGCAGAGGGAGAGAAAGAGAGAAAGAGAGCGAATCAAAGTGTGTGAGAGTGATACCAAGAGCGCTTTTGTACGACCGGTGAGTTTGAGATACACATTAGCTTTTTTTTCACAAGATATGAAAAGCCCCGAAATATAAGTTTGATTTACTGACGTGTGATTTACAGAGATGGGTGACAGTCTGATGCCAAGAATGCTTCTTAATGAGGGAACCACTTTTTTTTCCCCACATAAATGTGTTGATAAAGCCTGAGGGGCGGTAACAACATCGTGAGCCAAGATGCAGAGCTTTACTCTGCATTATCAGATGGCACAGTCACAACAGCGCTTGTGTACTGTAGAACAATGTTATTTCTGTATTCCCACAAAAAAAAAAAAAAAAAAAAAAAATCCCAGGGAAATGTGCATCCATTCAGTGATTAAATTAAGTATGTACAAATTACTTAACACAATAATGCCACAGGGAGAGCAGTTTATGTGCTGTCCTGTCCACAGCCAGCCGCTACCGCTCACCTTAGAGGACTTGAGTGTTTAAACAACAAGCTTGCCCTCAGGAACATACCCAGTCTAATTGATAAACAATTAAATTTATGACGCGGGCAGCAACAGCTCTGTCAGTGTGACCAAAAGCCACTTACAAAAACTCTCTCAAACACACACACACACACACACACACACACACTCACACACAAATGCACTGTCATCTTCAAAAAATAACCCTGTGGCCAAGCTCAAGGTACACTACACAAAACTGCCAAGGCTCAACTGAACTGAAGACCATTTAGACTCAAATGATTTTTAAAAAAATGGGCATGAGAACCCAGTCCATATTTTTTATTTATTTATTTATTTTTTGTTGGCTGACTCTGCACACAGACAAAAGCACACACACGTACACACACATCCGCGTGGGTACAGTTGTTACAACTAGAGGATTTTTTGTATTGTTTTGTTTTGTTTTTTTAATTTCGAATTATGTGTAGCCTATTGTTAGAAAATGCATGGGTAAACTTTAAATAATAAACAGTAGGAAGAACATAGCTATTAAGAGACTTTACTGTCTACAGAATATAAATAATATGCAAAATAAACAAAATTCTAGCAATAAAAAAAAGTCTTGCTTGGTCAATGCTTGGTCATTTTTTTTTTTGGTGTTGAGTCTTGCCTGAGGAAAATTTGGCACACCCCTGCTTTAAGATCCCAGGCTGTGCTCTGGCTCATGTGGAGTTTGAAGGTTGTGTAATACAGCTAAAGTCCAGACCATGGAGCACTTTAAAAGTGAACAACAAGATCTTAAAATGAACTCTGATGATACAGCTATTGTGGCATGTGAGAGGAAGGGGCAGGAGGCAGAGTACAGGGACCTTGCAGGAGCCTTCAGCAGCTGGTGTGAGAGGAACGGCCTGATCCTAAACACCAAAAAGACCAAGGAGATGGTCATGGACTTCCGCAGGTCTAAGCCACCGATGCAGCCAGTCAACATCAGGGGCGAGGACATCGAGGTGGTGCAGTCCTACAGGTACCTGGGGGTGCACCTGGACAGCAAACTTGACTGGTTTGTGAATACAGATGCGGTCTTCAGGAAGGGCCAGAGCAGGCTCTACTTCTTGAGGAGGCTCAGGTCCTTCGAGGTCTGTGGGGAGATGCTGGACATGTTTTACCAGTCGGTGGTGGCGAGTACCATTTTTTATGCTGCTGTCTGCTGGGGAGGCAGTGTGATGGAGAGGGACACCCGAAGGCTGGACAAGCTGATCCAGAAAGCTGGATCAGTGCTGGGGAGGCACCTGGACTCACTGGGGATTGTGGTGGAGAGGAGGATGCGGACCAAGCTGTCTGACATCATGGACAATATCAACCACCCCCTCCACCACACCCTGGTGGCGCAGGCCAGTAGCCGCAGTGGGCGGCTAACTGCGCTGCGTTCCAGGACTGAGCGCCACAGGAGGTCCTTTGTCCCTACGGCCATCAGGCTGTATAATGGCTCAGTCTGGGACAGGCGCCGCTGACCCAGGCTCTGGTGACTCCTTTAGCTTATTTATTATAACTCAGGTTGGACTCTTTTATTCTATTTATGCACTTTAAACCCTTTTTTCTATGCACCTTATACAGTTTTACAGTTTTTACAATATCAGGCTCACATTTTTATTCTCTGTCTGATTGAGTGAATGGCTGTCTTTTTTTTTTTTTTTTTTTTTTTTTTTTTTTTTAATGGTGTATGTATTGTTTGTCCTTTATGGTATATGTATGGTATATGTATTGTGTGTACTATGAGCTATGTGACACAGAGAATTTCCCTGAGGGGATGAATAAAGTACCTATCTTATCTTATCTTATCTCTTAAAATAGTGACTGCTAATCACTGATGGTGTGTTCAGACTGGATGCATATGATGTCTTCATCGTGTGCCTGTTAAAATCCCTGCTGGACCAAGTGCAGATAAGACAGAGACTTGTGAGAGAGACAAGAACTGAGTGAATTATAGTAATCCAAGCAAGATGAGACTGAGGCATGAATTACCTTCTCCAAGTCAGCTAAGGATAGATTTTTTTTTTTTTTTTTTTTTTAAACCTTAGAAATACTTCTCAGTTCCAAGAAGCCGGACTATTCTGCTCTTTGAACCTGCTCATCAAATGTTAAGACTGCTGTCAAAAAATACTGTCAAATAATATCTGGCAACAGGTCTTATATCTGAGGTTAAGGTTCCTGGCTGAACTTGAATCTTAAGTCTTTAGTGAGTGAGGCCAGAGGGAAAAAAATAATCTGATTTGTTGTCATTAAAGTTACCCGCTAGCCATTTATTAAGCCCCTACAAATAACCTCTGTTCATCAATATTACATCTTTGATTTTGATTTTTTTTTCCCCATGAAAAACATGTGAACTTGTGAATATGAAAATAGTCCCTGCCCACCTCGACCTGTCTTCTTGACACCAGTTTATAACCAGAGATCTGTTCACAGAATGAGGAAGTCCTGTCCCAGAAGTCCTGAACCATATTTGATAATGTAACCATGAAAAAATCTATATTTTTGTACAGACACCTGCTCTTTCAGTAGTGGAATGTGAAAACACCTCTCTTGTGAAAAAGCTTGCACAGATACAAGTCAGTATAGTCAAGGTCAGGCATTTTAAGCATAAGTAAAACAAATTTTTTTGAGTGAAGTAGGACTTTAAGTAGCTAGAAACTGTGGGATATTTGGTTCTTAATGGCACACTATATGCGAAATTGTCGTGGGCTGAGAAACTACTGACTCACTTTTCCACATTTTCTGTCAGTCTGAGACAAAGTGTCCTCCCCTAAATCAACCCACGGCAATTTTGCACAGTGCACCTTTAATATCAGAAAAGCACTCATTTAGGTTGTCAAGACAACAGGGGGGCCTCTGGGTTTTCCAGGTAGCTATAAGTTGCACAATAATGCAAGGACAAGTTATGTTTCTGTGTAGCATGGCCAAGAGGGATGAAGTATCAAGTAAGCTCTGTGGACTCTGCTTATTTTATTGGCTTGGATGTCCAATGTATATAAATGAATAAACACACACACACACACACACACACACACACACACACACACACACACAGACAGACACACACACTCACACACACACACACACACAGAGAGAGAGAGAGAGAGAGACAGATAGATACATAGATACACATGTTAGTGTTAAATATATTCACTGAAATTTTACATTCTGGTGTCTAAGCCATTAGCAATGTGTGTGTGTGTGTGTGTGTGTGTGTGTGTGTGTGTGTGTGTGTGTGTGTGTGTATTCATCGATATATGTTGGACATCCAAGCCAATAAAATAAGTGCAACAACAGCAAGACGGCAGGTGAGAATAAAGAGGGCATCATGTGTCCTCCTCTGAAACTGGGCTGGGTCTCAGTCTGCGCTCTTGTCAGTGTGAGTGTGTGTTTGCTTACATGTGTGTATGAGATGCACATGTGGGAAATGCTGTCGTGTTGTACAAACTAACCCGTGGGCTGTAATCGATGTGACCCCATGTTATGTCCATGATAGCATTGTTTATAATCAATGCATATTCCGTTGATAACAGTTGATAATCCAGTTAATAATCCAATATAGAAATATTGCAGGACATGGGTTTCTAAAGTTCAATGGGTCATGATGTTCCTATGTTTCAAATATGGTTATCTCGCTCTCTAGGTGAGAAATTGGTTCTCACAAGACTGGAAAAGCATGGTGTTGTAGCGCCTCTATACCTGTGACTGTTTATATTATCTACTTGTGCTTAGGTACCAGGAGAAACAAATGTATAGACCCCTGTATGGTGAAGAATGTATGGTGCTATGAGACTGGACAAGAGGCCAAATGTTTACCTCATTCTATAAAATCACATCTGACGCTCCTATCAGTGTCATTCTCATGCAATCCACACCAGCGTATAGGTGTCTGACGCAAGCTCGTTAATAAATGCCTGAAATTATCTGCATGCAAGCATCTAATTTCTACTCCGGCCACGACAACATCATCATCCTTCTATTCCACCCTGACACGAACAAGCTAAGCCACGGGCTGTGATTGATGTGAGCCAGTGTTACGTCCAGCATGAGCACTGTGATTTCTTCTCTGGCTGCAAAGAGAGCCCAATCAATCAGCTGTGAAAACCTAACCAGTGGTTAAATACAGAAAAGCATTCTTTGTTTCCTTACAGATCAATCACTGAGGCCTGACATTTTCGGGGTTAAGGGTACGTTTGTGTCCCTAAATCTTAACAAGCAGCTTTCACAGATATTGTCTCACTGCAAATGTACATGCAATTCTTCTTGAAATAGCTGAGACATGAATTTCATCACGGTGAGGCATAATTTACTGTATACATTAGATCTTACAAATTTAAAGTGCCTTATAAACTACTACCGTATTTCACCAATTAATTGCGGGACCGCAAATAGCCACCTGGTTCTCGCCTGGGGTCTGCACCCATTTAACCGTCGTTGCCCACCCGAATAACCGTTGGGGTGATTATTTGCATTACATTGAGGTAAACCCAAAATAAGGCTATTCACCTTATTTTTGCAGAAGTAAACAGTTACCCGCACAATAACTGTGTGGCACTTCCGTTTTCTGTCAAAATAAGAGAGCTTGCTAACGTTAGAAAAAAGGGTGTACCGTAATCTTAAATCGACCGACTAATTCTTATTTTGACAGAAAACGGAAGTGTCAGAGGGAACAACTCGCAGTGCGACAATTTGATGGTTTGCACTATGTTTGTATGTACAGATATGTTTACCTTATGCCTTACAGTACTTTTGTACTAAAAATTATGTTGGACAGTAACTGTCATCACAATAATGACCTGGTGCAGGTCTGTGTAAAAATAAATAAAGACCTGCAGCGAATAGCCGCCTGGTTCTTTTAAACGCCTGGGGTCCAAGTTGATTTTGCGTATTAAATGCCCGGGCTATTAATTGGGGAAATACGGTATATACACGTTAAACGTTTCAGTGAGGTATTAAAACTTCGTCTGAGGCATACTGTTGAATATCTGGCACATTCTTCACTGTTTGTCGATTAGAGGAACTCACACATTTCTCTGTGTGTGTGTATAATATATAGAGTTACGGTATTGACAGCATCATGCAGGGAAATTAAAGGATAAGTCTTGTGACTGACCTGGTATTCAGTTAATCTCAATAACCTTTACACCACTGAGTGGGATCATGACGAGGTCAGTATTTTGCTTCTCAGACTCCGTGGCATTCCTGACTGTCTGTCTGCGGATTGATAAAGATTTGTGGTGATCCCAGTGAAGTGGGTCAAGACGTGGGGGTGAGGTGACCATTTACAGCAGTGGCAGAGTGCATATCTGCCAGTAATATTGACCACACCCCGGCTCCCAGATGTGCCTTGATCTTTCATCGCAGGCTTCATTGAGCAACTCTCCTCCAGTTACACCTCCAACCTTTACTGAAAAACGGTGTGTGTGTGTGTGTGTGTGTGTGTGTGTGTGCATGTGAATTCAGTAAAATGAAATGACTGCCAATAGAAAATACTCCTTCAGGTGAGTTTCAAGTTCCAGTTTCCAACACTCAAGTCAACAAAGTCATCAAGCAAAAAAAGAAAAAAAGAAAAAAAGAAAAAATAATAATATCACAACCAAATACCTCAATATTGATCTTCTGGTGCTTTTGTAAGATTTTACACACAATACATTTTTGATTAACAATCATTAGTAATAAAGTTGTGATGATCAAGTAGAGAGAGGCCAATAATAGGACAACTACAACAGTCTAGTTAAAAAAAATTGCTTCCCTTGGTGATATGACTTCACTCACGCACAATATCACCCAGCTCTACTGCTGTATATATTTAAAAAAATAAATAAATTCATCAAAAAAAGATGCCTTTTATCCCCATACATCCTTAACCTTGATCATTACTTACACTCAGTCAAGGGTGTTAAATTTATGTTTAATATTCTCAGCTCTGAATGTTCACACAGCCAGATACAGAGAGATTTGACATGGCCTAATTGTGTCAAATGTATTTTGACCCAGCTTCTTTTTATATGATAGATTTACTAGTTCACAGGCTCATGGTCACTGCACCCACCCCATCACCTAGCTTCTGATGAAAATTGGCACAGAACCACCAATATAACATCAGTACTCGTGATCCGGTGAACGCTGATGCTTTTAGTGCTTCCTTGGCTTTGCTCTTTTTTTCCCATGTGCCCTTGCCATTCTGCCATTACAAAATGGAGCCAACCCATCAGCATTTGACAATGTCAGACAAATGCATTTCAGAGATGAAAAGTATTAAGAATCATCCCGAAACGTAATGGTTTTGGACCCGAATATGTCAAATAAATATCCAAATGGTGAGGTCACACTGAAGATCAGCATTACTCTGGGAAGATCCCGACACAGGCAGGAAAGGAGAAACGTCTTGTCAGAGACTAAATGCCATGGAAATGTCAGAGCAATGTCCTTGTCATGCAAAGGTCTCCTCCAAAGAAGGCATTTTCCAAAGCTTGCGAGAGACACCAGGCCATGTATGTTAGAAGCCATTAACTCCTAACCTAATAAAATTTAAGGCAATCAGACAAAGACTGGCTCCAATCTTGTCCAGGGAGGACTGCTGGGCCGTGTTTTGCTCAGACAGTCAGCTATCCATATCCACTTAACCTTAGTTTGTCGATACCAACTACGCTGTGTGCTGATGTGGGGCTAAACATTTGACGAGCAGCAACATGTAGAGATTTCAAAGCAGCAAAGCAGTCAATAGAAAAAAAGCCAAAGTTACCCTTAATTTGCTGCAACTGAAAAGAGACAATTAAGCATATATTTATTTATTTATTTTCTCTTTCATCCCAAATGCAGCTGAATACTAACAATTTGCTTGTCTAGACCGCAAGTGTAGCGAGAGCAGCGTGCTCCGTCTGTCTGTTTGAGCAGGAGGCGTTCACGTATAGCATTGAGCATAGGTCACCCGCGTTTTAGAAGCGCTCTGAACGCAACACACAACGACTGGAGTTATTCAAATGAAACGGAGGGAAACAGACTTGAAGCATAAATAAACACTTCAGGCCGTGGTTATGCCTGTGAGACGCCGAGACGTGAGCCTGGTGCCGACAGCAGCCTAGACTAAAATGAGAGAGCATCTGTTGTGTGTGACGTGCGAGTAAAAAACACGTCTGATAAGCGGGTGGTCTGGACAAAGGCTTGGCCTAATCGCACTTTTACCACTTAGAGAACAAGCAGAGTTTCAATATGTTTGTCTCTGCTCATATCAGTCACTTGTCTGCACTGAGGGAAGAATGGCAGAAATTAATTGCTGTTCACTGTGACTCATAGGCATCTTGCAAATCTATAAATTGAAAGTCTGATTTTATTATGGGCATGAAAAGTGTAGATATAGCCACATTTTTAAAGGTGGAAAACAGGATGGTGGACTATAAAAATAAAGCCATCAAGCAGATTAAAATAATAATAATAATAATGATTAAAAAAATCCTTCTTTTACATGGAACGGTCGGTAGGGATTAGAGGTAACTGCAAGACTTTCTCCACTCTAACACATGAATGAGCAAGTAGAAAAAAATTTAATTATTATGGCAAGCAATTGCTCACTTTTTTTTAATCTCTCTCTCTCTCTCTCTCTCTCTCTCTCTCTCTCTTTCCCTCCTGAAATAAATGCAAAATCTAAGATATTCAGTATAGAAATGAATTGGCTACTTAAAATGCTTCCAAATGCACATCATGAACATCTCTATTGGTGCACGACCAGCGCTGAAAGCCACTGGAGGGCTTTTAGCATAAGACAGTGTGCGAGGACGGATGTCCCAGAACTGATGATGAGGAGAATTTCTGCTTAATGTGAATATTTGAGCATTAGAGTGCTCTGGTCTTTTGTTACATAGTGGGAGAGCATTAAAACGGCAACTTCACTTCCCATTTATGAACAGAAATACGGATACAAAATTAATGCACTACACAAGTTTATAGCGACTAATCAGACCCCATTAGGCGAAAATGTTCCTTTAACACATATTACAATTCCACATCAAATTTAATCATTAATTAAAATTAACAGTGGGGTAATATGCAATCAATCTACAGACCCACATTACACAATGCTTAAAATCATGAAAGAAAGCAAGAAATGTGAGGTGCTTGAGGTCTATGTGAGCTGTGTTTAATGGTGTTATTCAGTGTCACATTCAGCAGAGCCATTACAATTTCTCCTTGGGCTTTTATGCTGCAAAAATATGAAGGTTAAGTCTTTTCCTGGATGTATACGCTGTAGAGAAATAATTGCATCTTAGCATGAGTATATAAAATACAGAGAATGTCTTTATTTTATTATTCCATTGGGGCAGAGGACAGAATGAAATCAAATATTCTGGCATGTTTAGTATCCCAACCACCTTCCTCACCTTAACACCAAACTGAATGTAAATGGAGGCTTGGCAGGTGGATGCTGTGTGGGTGGGCCACAATGTCCAATACGCAAGAATCAGATCAATACAGATGTGACACATTTACACAAAGAACAAGACCCACATGAATCTATGTCCAACATGCTGTAAGAGCAGTCCCGCGTGTATGCACGCGCACACAAAGGACTTGGGAAAGTAGATTATGGCTATGAAGAGTGTAAAGTAACAGCTGATATGTTAAATTCTTCATGCCTGTCACGAGTAATTTCATCTTCTGTGTCACCCTGCCCTAATTTCACTTCAAGTCCAGTTCCAGGTCAGTGGTCACTGGTCACACCTAATTCAGATCATTTTTAAAAATTCAGACCCAATAATATTTTCTTATGCTCTGTGCTTTGTTCCCTCCACTCTCTGAAAAGCTGCACAGGGAAAGCTCCAGAAGACTACATAGTGCTTTCAATCATTTATGCCAAATAACATAAGTCTATTCATAGTCCAATTATTTGGCATTAAACAGAATTATTATGCAATCCATAATTTATGTTTGAGGTGGTAAAGGAATCTTTGCGATAAGGATAAAATCAGACATCTTGATATAATACCTCAATATTGATATTGCGATGATGTTAAAGGGATAAATATTGGTGATTCCATTAGATATTTACACACAAGAAAGTTTGATAAATGATCATGATTAATGTGGTTCTGATGTCTAGTCTCATATTGTGATATTGATATAATACCACTACACTGCCAAGCCCAAATTGGAAGAGTGATTATATTTATTTTATGAAAATTGGATGAGTAGGGGTGGCATCAGAAAGTTTGCAGAGGATCAGTGAATTTAGTCAGGAAATAGTATTTACCATCCCATGTCCTTGTACTGCCTTGGCAGCTTCACCCCGGGCAGGGTGAGATTTGTACCACCAGGCAACTGAATTTGAATTATGTGAGTGAAACTTCTGTGATCAATGAAACTGAACGTTGAAAATCAGTCCCTCTTTCCACTCGATGCTACTATTTCAACTACAACTTTGAAAAAAAAAAAAAAGAGCTCACAGATGTTAAGTGCATTTTCTGATATTAAGTGGGGCGTGTCTATGTGTGTGTGCGTGTGTGTTTGTGTGTAGGTGGTTGGGTGTGTGAGTGAGACTGTGTTGGTCGACTGATGATTTAAGAGTTTGACGCTACACGAAACTTAGGACTGTAGCAACAAATGGATTTAATTAGCATCAGTTTTTTTTTTTTTTTTTTTTTTTTTTTTTTTAATGAAAATAAGGTAATCTTGTTTTAATCCCTTTAACGTCTAATAAAGCAGCAGAGATGAACATTCATGCATCGTAATAGATAAAGACAGTTCAGCAGGTAGACTGAGTTTGCAACTAGGAGGTTTGTATTCCGTCACAGTACTTTACCAGGATGGGAAGTGACATTTTAATTACGACTCTGATGAAGATGAATCAGGTTCTTGTTTACTGTTGTCCTCCGTGTTCTTCACTTTTGTAATAAAACTCTTGTTACATTAGTTCTTCCATTAATGAGAAGCAATACCTCCGCATACCACGCATGGCTTCTCACGCCATGGCTCCTCGAAGGAAATTTTTGGATGATAATTCACAATCTTTATTGTATCATCTACTAATAATGTTGAGAGCAGAAAATACACTGTGTATTCGTGAGTGATTTTTTTTTCTCCTGTATAATCAGATTTATGCAAATGGGATTCACTTGCTTGTATCAGGTTGTAACATGAACCGATCTTGTCGCTATTCATGGAGATGCAGTGCATTGAACTGTTGATTTAAGTGGAAAGAGTTAAGTTTTGAGCTGTTGAAATCATAGCTGGTTTACATTAATCTTGAGTTAATGGATAATAAAGTCAATATTAGTACACCAGGAATGATTTTTCTGAGAAAGTACTGAGAAATGTTAAAAGCAGCATGTAGTATTAAGCTTCTGAAAAAGTGGAATGCCATACCATGTTCTACAGCCAATATTCTGCTCTCTTATTTATTTGCACTTTTTCCACTATGATACTATATTCACTCTTATCTTGTGTTATGGCTGGATTCTTAATGTTTTACTGTGCCATCAGACATACAAATAACGGCAAAGGGAAAAAGTTTCAAACTAAAGCAATAAGTGCGCAGCTGGACTCTGAGGCTCTCAAAACAAACACAAATTCTATAATAATAGAATATGTTTAACTGTCTGTGTGTGTGCGCGCATGTGTGTCTGTGTGTGTGTGTGTGTGTGTGTGTGTGTGTGTGTGTGAGTGTGTGAGTGCACGTGAGATAGCGAGAGAGAGAGAGAGAGAAAGAAAGAGAGATACAGAGATGTTACTCAATAAAAGATCATAAAACATCATACAAAGTCAATGTTGGGAAATATGTTCTCTTGCTCTCTCTCTCTCTCTCTCTCACACACACACACACACACACACATGCGTGCACACAAACACACACACACACACACACACACACACACACACACACACACACACACACACACAAAGGAGAGGGATGCATGATACCAAGCATAACTATTTCCCACCTGCTGAAGTTGGTTCCTCACCATCTGCTGCTGTTGAGTCACAAGAAGGGAAAAGAGAAGAGGAAGAAGAAGAGAGAGAGAGAGAGGGAGAGAGAGAAAGAAAGAGAGAGAGAGAGAGAGAGAGAGAGAGAGAGAGAATGCATTAGTTTTTGCACAACTACATCGTAAAATTCACTGCTACAGACTTCGTGGACTAGTGCTGATCCAACTTTATTCAAAATGGCATTTGCCCTTGTGCATGTGCAAACAAAGAGACGCCGGCAGTACAACATCCTACAAACAGCGACACTACACACTGCCACCAAGACACATAATCTAGTATCCCACCCCATCCCCCAACCTTCGCTTGTCACTAAGTCCTGGTCAGTGGCCTTTGACTAATATGTGTTCATCATTCTGGACCAGTGTAGGATTACCCTCTGAGGCATACATACATGCTGCTGCATCCCTGGCTCCTAATCCCCAGTCTAATGCCATGGCTGAATGGCAAGGCCAGGCTATGTACCATCATTACCACAGCCCTCTACAGCATCTCCCTCATCATTTGCTACAGTTTAACTGTTCCAAAACACTGAAAGGGAGCTGGATGGAGCGATACAGGGTCAGAGGAGCAAGAACATACAATGAATGATATGACAATAGAGATTTAGGGATGGAATGATTGCCGGTTTTACTACAAGCCACGATAATAAATCAAAATTACTTACATTGTTTCATAATTTCAAGATCTTCATCCCAAATGATCCTATCACTGGATTCAGCTTTACATATGCATGCTGCTTTATTCAAACCCACAAAGCCTCATTTCAAATTCTAGTGGAGAATGCCAAGGTTTCCAAATATACCAGGTATGTCATGTAAATTACAGGGAAATCTGTGTAAAATTACGCACAGGACATCTAGATATGTATTTGATGTGATGATGCAGCTATAAAACAATGCCATCTTGGGATTATTTCACTCACATAATCATTTTGTAGCTTCAGTGAAGCCTTGCAACTGGCCATTACAGAACATATCTGTGTCGTACAAAAAAATCTAACGTCAAGGCTACTTTATTATATATACTTTATCATATTTAAGAGTGTTCAAGGAGTTCATTGAGATGATAACTGTATTTCATTTCCATGTTCTTAAAAAGCCACATTTTCTGTCCAGCATGAACCAAAGTCTGTATCAAACAGTTCTTATTCTCCTTTGTCTGTTTAACTTGCTATCAAAGCCTCTATTTGCAAATGTAAAAGGAAGCTTTCAGTTCATGCTGCTCTTGGAGCTGTAATAATTTTGGTCATGATGACTGTGTTTTTTTCAATTTTCGTATCATTCCATCTCTAACATACGGCTGCATCCCTGGCTGCAAATCCCCAGTCTAATGCCATGGCTGAACAGCAAGGCCAGGTGATCAGGAAAGTGTTGCACCACCAACTTATTCTCTCACAAAATCCAATACTGCAAATATGCCTCACCTTACAATTTTATCCCCTAATGCTGTTAATAGATTGCAGGAAAACCTACAATATGTTGAGACATTTGGAAGGAAATGTTTTTTTTTTTTTTTTTTTTTTTAATTACTTTCAATCTATTTTAGAAGAATATCATGCACTGTGCATCAAACACCAAATTATAGAAGTATATCTGTTATTTTTAAATGGCTTTGGACACTGCTTATCAGCGAGCATAAGGAAGTTAAATTAAGGTTTGATTCAATGTCACATGTGTGTGTGTTCACCTAAAGCACTGAATACTAATTATTCATTAGCAAATGGAGAGGGTTAAGGGTGCACAGATTATGAGGCAGGGAGAGAGACATTTATGGATGCCAACATGTCATGCAGCTGCAAATGCATCCAATTCTTAAAACGTTAACCAAGTCTTAAATTTCCAGTAACGTAGTGTCATTACAACATCATTATGTTGAGGTCTGGGTTCAGTCTGTCAACTGAAACGAGAGCAAAGAAAAGCTGAACTAACTGTTTTGACAAACTTAGGGAACATATGGTTCCAACTCAAGAGTGCCGCCATGAGTCGTTTGCTTAGCAGCAGAGATCTGAAGAACATGATTTACTTAGACACCATTCAAACAGATACAAAGAATTAAACTGTGAATCACAGCCTTTAACTTTGCTTCAAAAGAGAGGGTAAGCTTAAATTGAAGTCATGGGGAGTCAAAGCCAAGCCCTCTCACAACCTCTCATCTATCTGGCAGCAGAAGTTCGCCTTGTATTTTCCCATGCAGCAAAGGGACCACTATAATCCCAAGACCAAGCGCATTCCACGCCTCAGTTGTTGTGGTTTTTCTCTTGCCATTTCCTTGACTCTCTCACCATAGGGGTCAAGATTTACATGTGCAAATTCACAGACACATAAACTGTATGCAAACTTATGTGTTCAAATTCAAGTACAAATAAACCAACCCACATGCCTGCAAGTGTAAACAGCTATACTCACCTACACATAAACACGCACTAAGTGATGGGTAGGAGGACAGAGATAAAAGGCAGGTTTTTATCCAAGCAAGAATAGAAAGAGTGCATTAAGGCATGGATTAAGAGTCACTCCAGGGTGCTGTGTACTGGTAGATTCATTTCCTATGTTGCATGTTCCTTTCAATGATTGTAAAAGCAATATAATTGCATTCCTTATCTGCAGAAATGTATTGTGTTTGTAAAATCTTCTTGTCTGTGTACTTGGGCTTTGGAAAAGTTAGTTCTCAGAGGCTTTCTCATCTTCCTCATCCAGCTCGCTTTTTTTTTTTTTTTTTTTTTTCACCAAACACAGCATGTGTCGAGTGACATACAGAAATTTACTGTGAACCAGCCAAATAGGATTAACCATATGGCCAAAATTAACTAATGAATACATAAGAGATTATGGTTGCGAAGCCCAGACAGTTTATCCAGTCAACATGAAACCTCTTAAATATGTTAAGGTAAAGAACAGAGGCTATAAAATCACTGTAAAACTAAAATTCATTCTAACTCATGGGTAAATGCCAAAATGTGTATCTTAGCCTGGCTAGTCACAGTTTACCAAACTTTGATAAACATTCTCTAAGTCCAAATATATACGGAATTTAAACCTTAATGTTGATTGGTTCATGTGGGTGTGGCAAATTACATAGGCTAGCAACTTATGCTGGACTTTAACTTAGTTACTTAGTTAATTAGTTTTCTCTAGCAGGTTTCAGAGATGGGTTGTCTTTGGCCTTATTCAGACTGCCAGCCCAAATCTGTTTTTTTTTTTTTCTTTTCTTTTTTTGTTTGTTTTGGCATATCCAGATAACATCCAGATTGATTTTAGAAAGTCTGGACAGCCAAAAAAACAAATGAAACGCAAAAATGGCATTTCATGTGTAGTGCAGTGCAGACAGTCTGTTTTTGTACAGTGCAGACAGGCTGACTTAAAAATCTGATTTGAGAAACAAATCCGATTTGCCTGCAGTCTGAACGAAGTCTTTGTTTCAGACTGAGGTCCCAGTGTACCAGGGAAATGTTGCGGACAGCTTCTGCAGAGGTGAGCAGGGTTGTTTAGCAGGGCTGCATGGCATGTGCCGAATGATGAAGCCCATGCAATGTAGAAAATGCAAAACAATGACTGTGTGTTAGAAATTAGTTAAGCAATCACAATAGTAAACAACAAAAATAAAAGAAATGGGGAACAACAGACAATGAAAAAATGAACAAAAACAAGAACATATTCAGTAGAAAATACAACACAGGGATTTCATTTATGTGTACCAGAAGAGTTAAAAAGGCTAATAATTGGGCTCCACATCCTCATCCGGCACTTATGTTTCTAAAGTTGTGTGCAAGACAGCATTTCCTAAAGTGAATCAAGAAAAAATGGGGTGCTGGTAGTTTTCCATTCCTTGAAGATCAGGCTCTTCACTACTAACATACTGTACCAAACACGAAGCTCTGTTGTAGGGTAAAGTACGAGAAACTTCCCAGAAACCAAACAATGCAATTTGTGTGTCTGGTTCAGTCTGTGAATCCTAAAGTTTAGCACACTGATTAAAGATACCACTCTCAAAAGAAAACATCTTACAGCCAGAATGTGCGAGCTACAGTTCCCACTGAAGATACAGTGGGATAGATTTTGTACTTCTTTTTTCTTTAGAATAACATATTATGTTCATGATTTTAAACAGTATCAACTGTATTCTGCCATTGATTGAACATGCATGGATCAGACTGCCTCCAATCCTCCTTGGACAACTCCACATCAGGCTGATTCGCTGTGGTTAGGCGATACATCAGTCAGAGGGGAAAACAGGGCCACAAATAAGAGTCTGGACATCATTTCACAAGAACATATAGTACAAGGAATATTCTTTACGTAGCAATTCAAAATCCATAAAACCCATTCTTGAGAAAAGTCTGATTTATATAAACAAAAAAGTGGGCTTGCAGGAGAGAGTATGATCCTTTCAGCTGCACGATGTAAAGTGATTGTAAGTCTGAGATGATTCTGAACCTTTTATCCTCCCAGTGAATAAAGGCTTGGTCAGACTGAGATGAAATAAAATTACGGATCAAAAACACACATTTAACCACAACCACTGGTACCTCCATTCCATTAGCAAGAGATTTCGGTTGCTGGTAGCATAGTGCTAATGTGCAGTCCTGTAAGTACGCTCAGGTACACTGAATACGTTGTAGCAAATGACAAGTTCAACCCCTTGGACTGTATGAAAGGTCTTGAACATGCAACTGCTGCACCATATTCGACAGACACAGCGATGATGGCACAGACAATAACAAGTGCTGGTAAGAAAGAGCAGATGTTTCTTCTTCTGCAGACTGCAGATGACGACACAGATGGTTTTAAGTTGCAAACAAAGACATGAAAGTGTCTTTAAATGAAAACCATCTTACATCTAATAGTACTTGTGACAGATGGGAAAAGCTGTGCTTATAACAAATAGTTTATCAGTGCTATAAATTAATTACCAAAACATCTTTAAAACAAGTCTGACTTGCCAAGAGCTGCAACATAAGATTATTTTCAGTGTGAGTTAATCCATTTTGTTCTATTAATCAATTAATCATTCAGTTTATAAATTCAAAAATAATACTAAATGAGAGCTACCAGAGCCCAAACTGATTCTTTTGTCTGACCAGCAGACAATAAAACAACAAAAACATATTATTATTATAACAATCTGAAATGGAAAAAGGTACTAAAGGTAAATAAACATTAGCACCTTGGTGATCTTAGTGAGGCTGTAATCACCGTTTGATATTTTTACTTGATAAATGATTAAATCGATTCATCAGCTATTGAAATTATTATTATTAATTATTAGCAATCAACTGACTAACAATTTCAGCCACCAGAGGGGAGAGAAGAAACCACTTGGCCCCCTGGAAGGCAGCACAGGTCCTCCCGTCCCTTCAGCCTCTTGAACAGGTTTTATCCACATGCTATCAAAAAACTGAAGTCTAGTGAGTGTGCAATATGTTGTGCAACAATAGTTTTTTTGTATTATAACTATCTATTGATCATTTATATGAGAGTCAATGGTTTTATTGTCTTTTAATCTTTTTTTATCCTGTACCTTTATTCTACATACTACTTAAGGAGTTGCACTGAATTTCATTGTAAATGTTGATGTTCAACGACAATAAAGGCATTCTATTGTATCGTATTCTATTCTATTCTCTTCTACAAGGCTGTTGGATATTGTTACTTTTTGTTGCTTCAGTCTACAAATACCTGGTAAATGTAAAAGAGAGAGGTCAGAAAATCATGCTGTGAATGAGACTTTTTTGTATTTTGCTGGTAAGATTTGTCCAAGAGATTAATACAACAGGAAGCATGACTAAGCTCTAAATTGTGTCCTTATTTTGTCAGTGTCAATACTGCATGTGTACTATAAGATGAGTATTTAAGAAGTACTACACAGCCTACCCAACAGCTGCCCAACAAGACCAAGGAAATATTAAAAAGATATAACAAATCTGAGTAGAATCCTCCTTTCCATAACGCAGCAAATGTGTGGCCTAATTGACAAATCTGTAATCTTAAATGACAAAACACAGATTTTGTGGACCTGTGAATGCGTAACAGGCCGATTCCTGCAATGACTGGAGTTTTGTCAAGGCATTATTTTGTTTGGCTTGTTTTTCTAACACTACAGGGTTTCTGTAACACACTTTGTAGAGCGGCACCCTGCTGTTACATTTCTAGCGTCTCTCCTGTGTGATTTCAGAATTTTAAGAAATGCCAGTATGCCTAAAAGCTGTCCACTGTGCTCTCTCTCCACTTTGAACAAGTGGAAGAAGTCACAGGGCATCAGTCACTCGCACTGTCGGGACAACCACATTATAGCAGGAGCGAGCCATTTTCTCCACAGGACATAAGAATGAGATACAGGGAGAGGTGGCATTTGATTTTGCTAGTTAACATTAGTAAATTTCACTGTTAAAATAATCATTCACAATATATTCTCTATTCATGTTCATGGCCAAGTAATCAGTATATAAAAACTGCAGTATGTGGTTAAAGTGGTACTATAGTAAGGTAAGAGTATGCTATGGTATAATAAGAGCTGTCAGTGAGATACATCAGTGTGAATATCCTCTCTAAAATAAAACAACTTTTCAGAAAAACAGCCTTCATTTCAGCTTGACTACAATGTATTTTTGAGATTATCTGATTGATTATGAAAAGGTTTCATAAAACCAAGGGGTGTTGAACTTTCTCAACTGCAGAGGAGCTGCTAATCCTTTCTTTAAATCAAAATTTGAGCCTTAGTAATCATTATTAATATCACAAAATATTCTTCCCCACTAATATTATCTAACTAACTACCTACCCTGCTAGGGTTCGTAAATTTAGAACCACAAAACAGGTGTGTTAACTTTCTTTGATTTAATATTGTAACCTATTTGGGTATGAAAGGTTTATAATTAGGCTATTAATAGGCTGTAAACACTTTATAAATTCTTAATAACAAAAGAAAAAGTCATAAGTCAGTTTTCATACATGGATGCAGGCTGGCTTGTTGGCAGATTCATGTTTTGGCTACACTGCATCTATTCTGCTAAATCCCAGATCTTGCCAGTTGCTTACCATACTTTACTTGATCTTGCCAAAAAGTGAGCCTGCATCAAGATATGAAAACTGTGTTATAACTTGTTTATAATCGTTTATTGATGATGTATAAAAGTGTATACAACCTAATTAATAACCTAATTATAAACCATTTATAAACCCTTTACAATGGTGGTCTTATTGTAAACTGGTACCCATAATCACTATGAATGTTTACACCTTTCTCCAGCCGACTCCTGTAAGTGTACAAAAATGTGACTTATTACTGCAGCGTGGTGAAATGGTCATATGGCATATGCTGTTGTGTATAGACTACTGTAATGATTATCATAAAAACTATTAAACTTAGATAAATCAATAGATGTAGCAACAAGAATCAGTTACAAAAGATATTATGCAACCCTGTGCAGTCTGAGGACACTGAAACACTGCCATTACCGAACATTTTGTCCAATTCTGCACTACAGATACTTGATACAGGGATACATCATGAGACCAACAGTAATAAATTTATGAAACACGGAAGATTCTTGAGATGACTTATTCAAATAGTCCTTCCTCTTTTCCAGGAGAAGGTCTTCTCTGTAGCATGATAAGCCTCCATACTGGGACATATTGGTTTAATCTGACTGACAGCCAGGAGGAAGTAATAACCATCCATAATCTAAATGGGAACCAGCCAGTCTGTCCAGCACAGGGCTGATATGACCTCAAGGTGTTCAGGGGAGATAGAGGGAGCTGTGCACAGCACGTACCAGTACAAAACCCATACATAACACAAATACACACATGCTAACTCGCACACACACAGGCATTCACAGATCCACACACACATATAACAGAGGACTAGTTTGGACTGGGGTTGTGGGGAATGTGTTCAGGTAATCCATTGTCCATTTGCCATTCAGTGGGGCTTTGAATGAGACACTGTTGGTTTGGAAACATGATCTGCTTGTACAGGACAAGAAAAAACAAGATGTTTGACCGTGTCAACACTGATACCAACACACAATGTACAAAAGAGAGAGAGAGAGAGAGAGAGAGAGAGAGAGAGAGAGAGAGAGAGAGAGAGAGAGAGAGAGAGACTTAAGCTCGTCATTAAGCTATTAACAAGGTGGTGTAATTTGTCCTGTGTCCACCAGTTTGACCCATATGGTAAAAACAAAAGCAAGCAAAGAAATAAAAGACTTTAGTGGGAAAAAAAGAAGTAACATGAGCCATTTTAAACAATGTGAGAAACATGTGTAGCTTTTTCACAATAAAGTGTTTCATCTGGCTTGTGGTCCAGTTATGGCTGCTTTCAATTCTTCCACTTTAATGTGGCCAAGGCAGACTTTCACTGAACAGGCTGTGAGCATCTTAGCAAACAATTTAACAGGACGCAGATGTTTCTTTCACATCACTCTGAGACAGCAATTTTATCTATTTTAAGAATCATTATTAATGTTAAATTGTGCAGGTGTGTGATGATTGATGTGATGCGTGAGCCGTTGCATGGGTCTGTCTTCAGAATAAATATTCAGTTTTAATTTTAATGACTTATTGCTCATATTAGGCAGCCAGATTAAGAAAGCATTTCAAAGGCTATTTTTATTTGAATTTTGTATTATTTTCTTGATGTTCTGTTTTCCTTAGAGATTTTATTTTCCCCTAACTCTTTAAAGCTTTGATGATAAAGATGAAAGTATTATTTTGATATATTATATATTTGTCTTGAGGACATATTTATATTACGCACTGATTGTATCTGTTGTGGTAGTCCACTAAGGTTATGTGAGCTGGGCAGCTTATTTCATGATACTGCATTTGATGAGGCAGACCTGCAATCAGTTATGATGTTTGAGATGTTATTATGAGTTTTATGAGCTTTTTTCCTCAGTTATTTCCACTGACCTCTAAATGTCCTACACTGCACACATAACTGTCCACGACTTCTTTTTTTTTTTTTTTTTTTTTTCCGTTGTGCTAAACTTAATCAATATTAACAATGGTGTAGAGCAGATGTTAATGTACTTGCGGGATTTCAACTAATATTTTACAGTGGTGTTTGTTGTGTCTACAGTGTGATCTCACATGAGGGCCCATATGAAGCTTACTGCCAACAAGGACCTAGTAAAAATCCCACAGCCACTTCAGCAGATGTACAGGGAATGAGCTGTAGATACTTGCTGGAAAAAAAATCTTTAAAAAAATCTTTTTTTATGAAGTGATCACATTCTTTGTATATAAAACAAGCAAAACGACCAGAAAGTAACTAATGAGTAACTGTTGGTCTTGGCTGCCATTGACTAATACTATACATTTGAAATGCTGTGGAGTAACAGTACTTTGTATCTGTGGGTTATTAGTTGGTTCAGACTCTGAAAAGCAATACTTGCTTCAAACAAAAGATTCCCTTGCCTGATATAAGTAATGTGTGATGCAGCAAATCTTGGAAATGGCTACTCAAAGAATAACAGCTGGACAATGTTGACACTGAACTGGATGTGACGTGACGACTGTGCAAAGCATATCACTCTTACCTTCATGGCCCCTAGGCTCATGGCCCATGACAAAGTCAAAAACAATCTGGGTAATGGATCTTATCTCCATTTAGCAGTGCGGCATCAAGAGTGACAGTGTGCTGTCACTGCTAATGCTGGCAGGCCAGGCACCATTCTCAGTGGTTGACAAATCCTGTTTGTGTCTGTCAAGTGTCCCTTGTTATGAATCTCAAGCAATGCAACTTCGGATTTTGCTGGAGTTTGACTTTTCTTTCAGGATTTGGCAGTAAATAAGCACGATCTTTATTCATAACAGGGCAGTATGAAAAAAGACTGAATCCATAAAGATCTCCCTCATAGAAACAAGTTTGATTTGCTATGGCTGACACAGCAAATGTACATCTTTGCCACAAAAATATTGCTTGATTTAAGTTCTGTCTTGAGATATTCAGCAGTCATGCAACTGTTTTCTAATTTAGCAGCCCTGATAACTTGGATAACAGTTTTGTCATGCACCCTCCTACCCGAACCTACCCGACTCACATTTTCTAGAGCCAACTCAGGGCCGGCATTTCAGTATTTCAGTGTGATGATTCAATGTTTCATACCCTCCACGCCCCACCCAACCCCCCACACACACTCACACAAACACACACACACACACACACACATATATTCCCCCGCTCTGACAGTATATGTTTGGCTGCTCTTGCCAGCCGTCCTCATTTTCCTCCACCAGCTCAGTGGTTGGCATCAGGTTTTGTTTGGAACTGTACATATATATATATATATATATACACTATATTACCAAAAGTATTCGCTCACCCATTCAAATGATCAGAATCAGGTGTCCTAATCACTTGGCCTGGCCACAGGTGTATAAAATCAAGCACTCAGGCATGCAGACTGTGAAACAAGACATTTGTGAAAGAATGGGCCGCTCTCAGGAGCTCAGTGAATTCCAGCGTGGAACTGTCATAGGATGCCACCTGTGCAACAAATCCAGTCGTGAAATTTCCTCGCTCCTAAATATTCCACAGTCAACTGTCAGCTCTATTATAACAAAATGGAAGCGTTTGGGAACAACAGCAACTCAGCCACGAAGTGGTAGGCCACGTAAAGTGACGGAGAGGGGTCAGCGGATGCTGAAGCGCATAGTGCAAAGAGGTCGCCGACTTTCTGCACAGTCAATTGCTACAGAGCTACAAACTTCATGTGACCTTCAGATTAGCCCAAGTACAGTACGCAGAGAGCTTCATGGAATGGGTTTCCATGGCCGAGCAGCTGCAGCCAAGCCACACATCACCAAGTGCAATGCAAAGCGTCGGATGCAATGGTGTAAAGCACGCCGCCACTGGCCTCTAGAGCAGTGGAGACGCGTTCTCTGGAGTGATGAATCACGCTTTTCCATCTGGCAATCTGATGGACGAGTCTGGGTTTGGAGGTTGCCAGGAGAACGGTACATTTCAGACTGCATTGTGCCGACTGTGAAATTTGGTGGAGGAGGAATTATGGTGTGGGGTTGTTTTTCAGGAGCTGGGCTTGGCCCCTTAGTTCCAGTGAAAGGAACTTTGAATGCTTCAGGATACCAAAACATTTTGGACAATTCCATGCTCCCAACCTTGTGGGAACAGTTTGGAGCGGGCCCCTTCCTCTTCCAACATGACTGTGCACCAGTGCACAAAGCAAGGTCCATAAAGACATGGATGACAGAGTCTGGTGTGGATGAACTTGACTGGCCTGCACAGAGTCCTGACCTGAACCCGATAGAACACCTTTGGGATGAATTAGAGCGGAGACTGAGAGCCAGGCCTTCTCGACCAACATCAGTGTGTGACCTCACCAATGCGCTTTTGGAAGAATGGTCAAAAATTCCTATAAACACTCTCCTCAACCTTGTGGACAGTCTTCCCAGAAGAGTTGAAGCTGTAATAGCTGCAAAAGGTGGACCGACATCATATTGAACTCTATGGGTTAGGAATGGGATGGCACTTCAGTTCATAGTATGAGTAAAGGCAGGTGAGCGAATACTTTTGGTAATATAGTGTATATATATATATATATATATATATATTTTTTTTTTTTTTTTTTTTTTTTTTTTTTTTTTTTTTGACTTGCATGTGATGTGTTTCCATGTTGGTTATAGGCAGAGTGGCTGACATTGTGTCTTCCATGCCATTTTTTTTTCTAGGATGGCGACAGAATGTTTTACTTTTTGGGTGGTCATTTTAGTTTTCTGGTTAAGGTTCGGGTTAGGCATAAGTTGGTCAAGTTGGATATGGTTAGAGTAGAGGTATAAAGGTTGTAGAGAATTAATGTAAGGCAATTAGTTAGTTCTGTCAACATTCTAGAAAAGGAAAACCTGCATCCTCTGTAGGTCTATGGTTAATTTAATTGTACATCTACCAGTTCTAAAATAATAGAAAAAACAAACTATTTTTCCATTCCCCTGTGCAGTATTTTCCCAGTGCATTTTTAAGAGAATGCTGTCAGATTGCAACACTCAGTGAGGAATCTCAAGTCACCTCGGCATTTTCTGATGGATGATTCGACTTGTCGACTTGCAGGGTGCAGCCCTAATGTCCACCATGTATTTCCGCAGCTTATGTAACTGCTTATGAAAATGTTTCATAAATCCAAAGGTTGAAGAATTTTTTCAACCACGGAGGAGCCTGTAATCATTTGTTCGAAATTAATATCAAAATCTCCACCTAACAGCTATGATATGTGACACTACACGTTACTGTTCATGGTCGCTGTGATTTCATTTCATTAACTCTTTTAATTACATGGTTTGAAAATTTGAAATGGCCGACCACATGGGTGAATAAGCATGAACAGAACTGAGATTTTTTTTTTTTTTTTTAACATATTGATAGGTCCAACTGGTAAGAAGAACTATCTCAAAATAGACAGGTTCACACATTCTTTTTTTCTGATGAAAACAGAAAAAAAAAAAAAAAAAAAAACAGTGGCAAAAAATAAGAGCAAAAGAGCCCTTGTCAAAAAAAGTTTGATCCCAATAAAGTTTCAGTGTAGCACATATGGTACTACTTATGTGCGTGCCACACTCGGCATATCACCTTCTCTTGGACGACATCCTCCCCCAAGCACACATACGCACATATTGTCACCCCGACTAATGCTCATCACACATCTATCCTCCACATACAGTAACACCACTCTTACACTGTTTATTCCATAACAGTGCTTATTAACATTAAATCAACTTGGTATAGAGTGGGTGGCTATCTGTGAAATGACTCACACAATACCAACAGTCCCTGACATCTAAGACAGGGGAAAACACATTTTAGAGATGTGATAATTATGGAGCCATTGCTGATGTTCTCTCAGCTAATGAAAAGCAGTGAAGTAGCATACTCCATTATTTCAGTTAGAATGGTATACAATATCTCTCTGTAAGTAAATAATCCATCCATCCCTATTTTCCTGTCTTGTCAGCAGAGTAGAGAAGCAGGGTGAAGTCCTCCACTAACAAAATTGTGTCTTTGCTGACATGTGGTTTGGAAAGTTAAAGAAAAGATAAACCCTACTCCACAATGTTATTAAGATCCCCACCCCCACCCCCACCACCACCACCACCACCCCTTGTCAGTCATCTAGTTTCCACTCAGAATGCATTACATGCCTCTTCAAACCCTTTTAACAGTGTAATAGCACTTTTTGAAAGTATGAACAGTTTGAAAACAAAGCAATGCCCTTGGGTTCATTTTCTTTGAAAGCTGTGCAAACAAAAGAAATTATAAAATTAAACTTTAATATGGAGTTTATGTGAGGTGGCTGTTTTTCATGTGAATTTCCAGCCACAAACAGCATCACACTGCTATTCTTGGTATAACATGCACAAAAGCACAGTGACTCAGACCTGCCTGGGTGGAAGTCTTTTTGTAACTTGGTCAATACATATCACGGTCATATCCACTGTCTGATTCCTACTGTGTCTTAGACTTTTAATCAATATGTTTTTAAAGCCTTCTTTCAGGTGCCAGTGCAAAACCAACTGAATGTCAGCAAATAATATATGTCCTCAGTGGTGCAGTGTTTGGTATTGATTATAGATACCCTACTGGAAGAACCCTTGAGTATAGGGCCAGACATTCATAGCAAACTCTGGACACTGTGCATTCTCCGATATCAGTATCCATAAGCTAAGACTGTGTTCCAGTGAAGACAAAGATTATAAGACTCAACATGCTGCATCTGTATGTCATTCAGTGAAAGAGAACCTATTCATTTACAAATTAATCATTTCTTCAACTTATTCAATGAGCATTTACCAGATGCCTTAGCAATGTGGCTTATATGATTTTTTTTCTTGACCTGATGCATTGCAAAAGCCATCTTACAGCTAAAGCTAGTATGGTAAATGGACCTCAAATGGAGGTTATAGACCTGACAGTTAAAGGCCCGATTTGTGATCACTTTACAGCCCCTTTGCCCCGGTTGTTGCCCCAGCTCTCTCTGTTTTTGTTCTGTATATAGTTTTCCAGTTTTCACAATATAGGCACGGGCATGTTGAGCAGTGAATGTGTGAACTGACATGTCCTGGAAATGGCGCAAACAGATTGTGCATGCCAGTTAAATTTGTCAAACTAGGGTTGCCAACAACTGTTATATCATCTCGCATCAACAAAAAGAATTCCCTCATAAGATTTAAAATGAATCATGGTGCAGTTTTGGTGTGACAGTGAAAATAATGTTACATGGCTACCTGTCCTGACATTCTCTCACAAAGACCTTCTGCGGGTAAACTCCACTTGGAGATGAGCAAAGTCGGTCTGTGAGGGGGGAGGGTGCCAACCAAAACTGCAATTGCTGCAATTCCTTGTTCAGCCACAAGAGATGTGCTCCCAAAAGAGATTGCAGAGTGGGACTTGTTCTCTGTCAGATAGCACAGCTCATCCCTTGAGAGTTGGGAACCAAGCAGGCGTTAAATGTCATATAGGTGTGACATTCAGCGCCCGCTTTGGCACTGTTAGGCAGAATTGTAAAGTAACTCCTTAATTCAATGTATTGTGTTCCCTTATGCATTTTACTGAAAAAAAAGAGTGTACACCTACATTGCCTCAATTGCAAGAAAGTTTTTGTAAAAAGCTGTTATAATATGCAAATGCAATTCAGCTGCTGCTCTTGCCTCCTCTAAATCTCACAGTACCAGCATTATGATGAACATGTGGTCAGGTCAAAACCATAGATTCTCTTGTTTTACTATTTTTCTGTTGCATCTGTAAATAAACCACAGAGGTGAGAGTGGGGGGCTGCACATCAGGCAGAGAATCATTCAGGAGGATGTATTTGTTTTATCTGCATATTCAGTTGTATAATGAACCTGTGAAAAAAATACAAGAATGCCAATGAGCAGAAAAAAATCAAAGGAGAGAGGGAAGGAAGAAAAAAAGAAGACAGGGGAGAAGGAAGCAGCAGCAGTGTACAGCAGCACAAGCCAAGGAGCAAAGCCTCCATACAACAGATGGGCTCCATCTTAAAGGAACAGCTCACCCTAAAATGAAATGCTGACATTACATACTCATCCCCGCATCAGTCAAATTCCACTATGTATACAACCATCAAACACAGAATGCTCTCAGAATGCAAGCACACACACACACACACACACACACACCCCAACCTCCCCTACTGGAGGTGCAAGGTACACACCAGCACGAACGCTTTGCAGCTCCAATAAAGGAAGTCGGGGGCAGCGCACACTCACACTGCGAGGGAGGAGTGAGCACAGCTTTCTGACAACATGATGTACTGTGAGCATCACAATGTGCATTGACTATTTATGCTTTCAGAAACAAGTCGTCAATGAGGTAAATCTATGAAGTACTGTGGTAAATGCAGTCTTGCCGGCTCAGAATGCAATAGTTTGGCAACAAAACACATGGATCATGCTGTACAAGCTGTTTTGAAAAATATCTTGATACATTTACACCTCGTTTGCAATTGTAAATAGTTTCCATTTAGTTCAGGTGTTTGGGAGAAGACTGAGATGAAAATGCACAGGTTAACTCACTGGGCTCTATTTTCCTGGCGCAGAGCAGGGTGGCGCAGTGAGGTGCACCCAGCGCAGAGCTATTTGGACCAGTGCAACCCGAGGGGCGCACAGTTTTGTATTTTCACAGACTGACGTGCGCCGAGATGGGAGTGGTGGCGCAGCAGGGGGAGGTGCCGACAGATTCAGCTTGGCGCAGTGACATTTTCGTGCCAAAATGCTTTGCCGAGGTGCGCCCAAAGCTCGGCATCTGAAACCACGTCTACTTTCGGCGCAAGGCGCAGCGGGACTGGCGTAGTGGAATTTTGGCTGACAGGCGGGCAGTGCGCACACGTCACCTAAACCTCACAGATTGTCAGGCACATTAACAATGCAATAAATACCCACAAAAAACACTACTCAATGCTATAATCTCAATCAGCACATATATGTATCTCCATATCGACTGTCCCGTCACAAATGATGTCAGATCAAAGGAGATTGGCACCGTTTGGCATGCGTAATGAAAACCCAACCTGATCACGTGTCAGTCAAACAATGTGTCCAGTACGGTGATGTCTTTTTTCCAGTCATGGTGTCTGGCGCTGCTTGTGTTAACCACACAGTTCTTCTTCCATTTATATAAATATTCCACACTGGGTTACCGTTATCCGGTAATCACCGGACTATGACTGGTAAAATCTGCCAAAGTCCGGTAATTTTTAAATGTCTGATGAAAATATTCCCTCTAAGCACAATTTGAATTTTATTGAAACAGTCAATTTCCACATAATTTTATTTATTTATTTATTTACTGCATGATCCCTGTCTCCAGTGTACCAGCAGAGAGAGGTTCTTCTCTGCAGAACCGGATCAAAACAGCGCAGCGAAGTCCCCTGGGGAGAACAAGGTCTCAAGACTGATGCACACTGCAAGTTGCGGAGAGACACTTGAGACTTTCGATCTTAATTCAGCTGCTGAATTAAGTTTTTATTGCATCTATTTGATTTCAAGTTGGCAACACTTTAAAGGAGATTTTAAAGGAGAGGACAGGGGCTCATTTGATTGGTTTAAAGTGAATCGGCTGTGTCAAACCCACTCCACACCCACTCTCTCCTCCCTTGCGCCGGTAGGAGGAACGGCGCAGAAGTTGCGCCATGGCGCACGGCGTGCCAAAATTGCAAAATCCACTTGGCCACACCCAGTTGGCGCAGCACAGCTGTGCCGCGCCCCCGCTTCGCCTGGTCTGCGAAAATAGAGCCCCCTGAGTCTTTATCAGTGATACAGTCTCTAACAGAGTTTCAGCCGACATGTGGATGAGTAGAGAATGACAGAATTTTCATTTTAGGTTGAATTATTTCTTTACTAGTGCTAACACTGAATGCCACACCTCCTGTAAACACAATATTGCTGATACCATACTCTCAGTGCCACATGCCCCAGCTTCATAATCTGTGACACAGTAAGCACCTGTCATAGGCTTTGTATACACACAAGTAAACATCCAACTGCCAAATGAATTTAGATCTCACTTAACTACTGATTATGCCTTGGTATGTTGCTCAGTACTGCAGTGGCAAAATAAACATCTTTTAACAATATTGATTGTAATATGTGTTATGGCATATGGTGTCACAACTTATTTGCTTTCAAGTGCTTCAAATGTGCTTGTGTGAAAAAGGAGATGTTAATGTAGGATTTTCTCAGTTCCAATGAAATGGTATGCAACTTTAAGCCTTAACATGGTGACATGGTAGGCAGCAAAATCAATCAATCAATAAATAAATAAATAAATACAGAGGGAACAAAGTAGTCACTCTTTTTTCCACCATATCCGCTTATTTTGCAAAGTAAAAAAAAAAAAAAAAAAAAAAAAAAAAAAAGTAGATAAAATTAAAAGTCATTTAGAAGGTAATTGGAAATACTCCTTATGCAGCTCTACTCTATATTCAACGGAAAAGCCTCTTTGGCCTGAGCAATGAAGGAAGCTCACTTGCTCATGCACGGATTTGGCTCACATGCTATTTCCTGGAGGAAAAAAAATGTGGCAAGAATCATAGCACTGTAAACCAGAATGACTCTATGCAATGGTTACAAATAACCAATATAGGAGGATTATTCATGTTTGAGTGAAATGTGAGAGAAAATGTGTTGGAGACTGAGTGACATCTGCTCTATGCATGGACACTCGGCACAGCTGATAACATCCAGGGCCAAGCCACTGGAAAAGCTTGTACCTCCGGGGAAAGGGGAGGGCAATATGGTAATCTTACAACGTGTCCAGCTAACATCACAGTTATCACAAATTCAGTGTTTCCCACAGGATGATGCTAACTGTGGCAGGGACAGGGGATGTGGTGGCGGTTGTCGAAGAAAACTGTCTATTGAAAATATATGGAAGAATACATTAGCCTCTTTCTAGTATTTCTTTTAATTCCAGCTAATTTCCCACTTTATTTTAGTGTTTTTACTTCAACTGTCTTAACCTGCTCTTCCTTTTCCCCTCAGTACTCTTCGCCACACATACACCTACACTTCTTGGTCTCTCACTGCACACACACCGGCCCTGCCCCGCCCCGCCTCTTCCTGTCTCACTCTCCCTGTGGGTGTCTGCTCTGTTGACTTTCTTTGTCAACCGACTATTTCATAAACTCCTCCAAAAAACACAACTCGCATCTTGGATATTTTCCCTTGTGACAGGTGACTCACATGTGGAGGTGGCTTGTTGTATTGAAATGATAGAAACCAATGTGGTACTGAATGACACTTCATTTGTCCAATAATCTGTACTAGCAAAGCATTTAAGGTGCCATAAAGGTACCAAATTTTGATATCTAGCCCTACAACCAACATTGAGACTGTGTGTGTGTGTGTGTGTGTGTGTGTGTGTGTGTGTGTGTGTGTGTGTCTTGGCAAACAAAAGTACTGGTTACATGGTGATGGTGACAACCATGTAACCAGTACTACAAGTTTGCCATAGTTTATTTTAACAAGAAACCCTACGTGGGTCAAGTTATACTTGGGTAGCTGTTAATATACCTGGGTGGGATGTTAAAGTATAACTTGTGTGGGAAACACTGCAATCTGCGTTCATTTGGAAGATTGTGTAAATTCATATATTCTAATATACTGCATAGTAATATATGATTATGCATAATCATTATGGCCTCCAATTTTCACTTTAGAGCATATCCTGAGCTGCTGTACACGGGCACTGGAGGAGGATGGCTATCGCTGGATTGTTACCCTTCATCAGGGCAGGAGAGAAGCCAAAACCTCACTCCAACATTTCAGGTGGGATACTTGCAACCGCACAGGACTCACACCAGCAGGTTTAACTAGGAAGAAAGCTTATGTTCCCTGAAACTGTTGCAACAACCACTATCTGACCAGCTGTGGCTTTAACATTGGAGTTAACAAAGCAAGTGGTCCTACTGGGACTTACTGGCCCCTGAGAAGACAGACTGGAAGACGCTAATGAGCATAAGAGAGCGAAATACAAAGAACTGAAAAAGAACCTAACAAATACAAAGCTGCATGGCTAGTTGCTGTAGCCATGGCTGGAAAGCTCGTTGTGAGCTAATCAAAGTTGACTGCAGGGGCTTTGCTGGCCACTCATTATATCAGACCCTAAAACTCTTTGGAGTAAAAGGGCTGCAAAACAGAGGAGCCACCAAGACCATCCATGAGGCCGCAGAAAAGGCGTCCCAGTGGCTGTGGATCAGGAGGAGGAACCGTGATGGGAGTTCACATATTCTCATACATCTCTCTCAAAAGTCTCTCAGTTGACTCTAACTCATACAAAAATTTTCCAAAAAAATCTATTACAAAACCGTATTACACTTATTTCAGCTTCTTTACACTGGCTACCCGTGAAATTTAGAGTCTCTATTACAAAACCGTATTACACTTATTTCAGCTTCTTTACACTGGCTACCCGTGAAATTTAGAGTCTATCTTAAAATTAGTTTAAATCACTTTGAGGCTCTGTCTGGTTTGGCACCTCCTTATATCTCCTAGCTGCTCTCCTCTTATGACCACACGCGCTGCCTGAAGTCCTCAGGCAAAACTTTGTTATCCATTCCAAAGTCATGGCTAGAAACCAAAGGTGACTGTGCATTTGTTGTTAGAGCCCCCCTGCCTGAGGAGACCAGGCATGCTGATTTGGTGTCCAAATTTAGAACGCACTTGTTTAAAGCTGATTTTAATTCCTGACTCTGATGCTTGTAACTTTGTTTTTATTATTATTATTTTATTTATTTATTTTTCTTTCATCATCTTAATCTATTTTATGTATTTAGAGCACTCTGCAATTCTGTTTTCACGAAGTGCTATATAAATAAAGTTTTTATGATTATCAGTACTTTGAAACAAGCTGGAAACTGAGACGCGTCGCCTGGGTGAGGGTGTCTGATGATCAAAGACCCTTAACACCCTATGACCCTGGGTTCATCACTGAGGATATGTCTAAGTTGCACCACCCATTTTTTCACCCAAGTTGCAACTTTTTTAGTGACGTTACGGTTTAAAATTCCATATTATACAACACGTAGATCCGACCAAGCAATCTGATTGGTCAATCAGACGTTTAGAATGTGCTCATTTACACTTCAGTGTTGCTAACAGAACTCGGCGCACCACCTCGTTCCTGGCCGCATCACTGTCGTGACAATAATCACGGTCAAGCACACCCTCTCGTGTAATAATGCTTAATTTGAACATTACTTTATAAGGAAAAGTGAAATAAAGTCTCAAAAACCAACAAACTATAAAAATGCAAGCCATATCACATATGTACACTGATTTACAAATGAAATATATACAAATTCAATTTTGCAATAGGCCAATATGATACATTATTTCTGTATACATATACACATGTTCTTAAGTTTTGTAACTTTTGTGTATCTGGTTGTTGTTTTACCTACCAAAGGATTATTCCTTCACATGAATTGCTCATAGTGACTAACTCTTGAAGTGAAATGGACTGTACCCAAATTCCAGTGTTTGCTCCAGTCAGTTTAAGAGTATTGCATAGATTTTGCATTACCAAGACATCATCTACTCACTCAAGGAATAGACCTTGAAGACTTTCTATTCATACTTCTTTGAACTATGGGAGATTTACTGTTCATTTCATTGTAAGCTGTACAGATTTCCTTTTTGAAACTAGAATTCATGAAAATACATCTGAAAAACTACTTTGATCAGTTCTAGTGATCTTTGTGAATCTAAGTTAATATGAACTTGCATTTATATATTGAATTGTTACCATTATTGTATTTTTCATTATACACTCAGTGGCCACTTCATCAGGTCCACTTGTACAATCTAATGAAGTTCAATGCAACAGCTCTTCCATGCATTCTTCCTTTTAAGAAAATAATGTTCCGTTTTTGTTGACATTGTGGAGAATGTATAAATTTAATTATCTGTTTGTTATTGAGGTTGTAGTTTGCAGAGGTCTTGTGCTAAACTACAGTATATTGAGAGGTGTTTCTATTTTTTTTTTTTTTTTTTTTTTTTTGTCCTCCCTATTTATATACATGAGGAGGACAGAATAGTAGAAACAACACTCAATAAAATGCAGTCCAGTACAACAGCAGCTCTAACTATGAGCTCAATGCCAAACATAGAATTAAATGAACACCTCTATTACTGTGACAAAAACAAAACCTGAGCATCACAGGCATCATAAAACTAAACATTATAGCAGGACAGTTGTATTGGATTGTATTGGATTGTGCAGGTGGAACTAATACATTTGCAGAGTGTAGAGTCTAGACTTAAAAAAGCAAAGAGAAAAACATTGTGATAGGATAAATTATCATTGTAACTGAAAATACTGAGATAGGATGCTTTGCCTAAATTGCCCACCCTTCCCTTTATACATCTAAAATCGGTATACTATCTCAGTGAAAAGCAGCAGAATATGCACTGGAAATGGTCAGCAAGGAATCATAAATCTAAATTAGCGCAGTAGCTTAATAACACAAAAAGTGTGTTGAAAAAGAGCTCCTGAAAAAAGCCAATAAGAGAGGCAACAGCTGTGAACCAAATGATCTATTCTTACATTGCGTATCTTGTTGTACGCCAAATGACAAAAAAAAATCAAGGAATAAAAGGATAAGCTGGATCTTTGTGTCCTTGCCAAGTGAGCATTTGAAGCATAATTTGTTCACATCAAAGAACAGAAGAGAAAACCCTGAATCATTATACTGTACTCCACATTGTTAGTGTAGAAAGGGAGGAGGGGTGAAACTCTCACTCCTCCTAATTGGATGTAATAGCTAGAGGGAATGAGCTTCCTTTGGCCTCGGGGTAAGAAAAGCGCGAGAAGAGAGGAGATGTTTAGAGAGGCCTGAAAATCTAAACATCCATGGAAGACTAGAAAGACAGGCAGCGTGGTCATAGGAGGTGAACACGTACAGGCCCTGTTCTCCAACAAACACCATCCTCTGCAAATAATGTCCTAATAGAGAGAGAGAAAAAAAATAGAACTCACAAGAATGCAGACCGGAAATAAAAGGTGCTCAAGATGGATGGGGAGAGAGAGAGAGAGAGAGAGAGAGAGAGAGAGTGGGGAGAGAGAGAGAGAGAGGGAGAGAGAGATGTGAAAAGAGGCACATCAAACAGGAGTTGAAACAGTTATTGATAAGAGGGAGCATGCTGGCCGGCAAGTCTTTGAAAGCTCTTGGGAAGACCTCGTCCACTGAGAGGGGATCTAGGTCTTCTATGAGTGTGCTACTGCAGGGACGTATTGTTTTGAAGATGAGAGGAACCCTTGGTGCACCTGTGAAGTTAGTAAATTGCTGAGGGCAGTCCTTTAAACTCCCCGTTCATTGAGTTAAACACATTCCAACAGCTACTGGGACGAAGGCAGAGTCGGCCAAAGAGTTTAGGCTGTGTAGAAGGTCCAAGAGGTGATTTCCTCATTTTAGATGGAGGATAAAACTAATCCAGACTGACATGGTAAAAGCTTATGTGATGTTTCTCCTTTTTCAAAAGTCAGTCTTATTCATGTACTGTTGTACAAGATGCAGTCTATGTTCAACTCTGTTTGTGCCCCCACTGTCATACAACATGACTATTGCAGTCATGGAAGAGGACCAATACCCATAGTCACCATGGCACAGTTGAGCTTTGGTCACTGTGAGGTAGGTGGTCCCTCCCACCACCTCAGTTTCAAAGGCACACACGCTCTTAGGGGTCAATATCAAAAAAACAACTTTGGCAGTCAGTGAAATCTAAGGCTCCCTCCATGGCATTCAAAGAACTGTGGCTCTTTCTTTCTTCCCAGTCAGAGGTATTCTACCCTCCGAGGTCTGAGTAAGCTCAGACCACTTTTTCTAAAATGTGTTTCCAATCGTTTGAGACCACCTCCATCAATTCCATGACATAATACTTAGACTGACCCAAAATTACTTTTCAAAAAGTTTGTGGTGAGGTAAACTCATATTGAAGGCCTAAATTCCAGACAACACCATCATGGCTATAGTCTGTGTGGTTTGGGCCTCAACAAGATTCAAACAAGGAAAGTACAGAACAACTGAAATGGGTCGATGTCGGGAGAGGGTTGTGGAAAAAAAAAACCCACAAAATTTTGCCCCGTCAACTACTTCTCTGTTATTATAAAGGTCTTCCTACTTGTTGAGAATAAGCTGGTACCCCATTCTGCCCTCTATCACCCTCATTACTGTGTGTCCTGCCTGGTCTTCTTCCCAGCCAACACACCCTTGCAGAGGTACACAGAGGGCTTTTGTCTGAGAATGAGATCAATACTTCTCCTCATCATGGGCCAGGGGCAGCGATAATGCACTCAGCTCAGGGCCTGGAGGGTTCACAGGTTTTTACGGCAGCCTGGGAGCAAAGGCTCTAGCTTTTCCTGTGGTGCGGTATGCCCTGTTGCCTACAAACCATGAAATCACTAAGGAATGAAAATGCACAAGGGTTCTAAAACAATATGACATTTTCAGTGTTCGAATATTGCAAGCTATATTGTGAAATTATTTAACAAATAGTGTAAACATTGGTGATCAAGTTAACTTGGAGCTGGTTTCGTATTCACTAACACAGAGGATTTGATGTTGCAATAATTTGTGCCATAATCCAATATGGAAATTCAATTCAGACGTATTAGTCAAAAAATGGCAACTATAGAGGATATCAAGCGATTCCATCATAAATCTACAGAACCATGGGACAAGCGAGACCATTCACCAGTCGTAGCCATCTAACAAATGTCAGGCTGATGACAAAAATCACAACATTGATTTCTGGCAGCCCAAATCCACCGCCTCAGCAGCCACTCTCAGCAGCACAAACCTGAAGTCAACTCTTCTACCTCGTCTCAGCTAACAAGCCAAGGTAACAACAGTTCAGTCTCCTAGCAAACGTGCACGGATAAACAGCCACAACAACCATATCAATGTCAACTAGCATGCTATAAAGAGAGCCTATATATTCATCTGCTAGAATCTGTACATTGACAAACATGCATGCTTCAATTAAAAAAATGGTTCAAACCCGATAACACTCAAGGCTATCGACAGTAGCAGTTTTGTGTCCCCAGTTAGTCTAATTTCCTCTTTGTCGGATTCATTGATGGGATTTCCTTGCTGCTTCAGATATATCCCTCACTGCCCGCTTCATGCCCATCTCTCTACCCAACATATATGGAGCAAAGTCAGGGCTTCAGATCCTGCTGCTCTACCTCTGCTACCAATTCAGCATACCTAAGGCATTTTGTTTTTATATGCCTAATATACTGCGTCCCGTAGCACTTTAGGATCAATAAAATACACTATCTGCTGCATCACTGACCACAGCACCAAGTCTGGCTTCAGGTTTGCTCACTATTTATTGTGGTATTATTAATATTTTTTTTCCCCCAAATCTACATCATCTGCCATCCCTGCCTGCCCATAGCTGGATTTAAATTATTGACAGCTATTTATCTTAAGTGGTAGGCATTTTTCTAACTGCTACAAACTGCACAGAGGTAGGTTAAATACTGGGGCATTATCTCCTTTAGGATTAGTCTTATATCCCCATAGGCCTATAGTGGAGTATAATTTGTAACGATTATGGCATTGTTAACATTGTTATATGCCTATGCATGCTTTACAAGCTTGTAAAGAATAGCTGAAAAGCCTGCCTGCTTTACAGACTAATGATGAAAAAAGGCACAGACACCAGCCAAACTGTAAACTCACCAGTGGTGTTATACTGTGTAATGGTCGATGAAAGGTAAAATTATGATTATGCCTTCAAATGTTCACTTAAAGAAGCAACTTTGTCATCTTCTGAACCCACAATATAAAGATAATCATATGGCTCAAATAGCCTTGTGTCAAAACTTTGGTAAGCAGAAACATATCACCAAAACAAACTAGAAGAGTGCAGATCTCAGTGAGACGTATCTCTCCTTTTCCAAACTATATGGTTATCCGGCTCTTGGCTACCCTATCTGCTGAGCACAACTCAAGAGAGACCCAGCATCTAATTGTCAGCACCAAACACAAATATGAAACAGCAACAGCTGATTTACTCTTCATGTTTTACTGTGGACGCTCTGTAGCCTATTTGAACTCCCGGTCTGACATGTTTTACAGTGTTGTGTTTCTCATGTTCAGCTTGTGTGTCAGCAGTTGTAAAGTTGCCCAAAAAACACAATATATGTCTTGGAATGTGGCCATGTCAGAGCAGACATGGCCACAATAAGATTAAAAAAAAAAAAAAAAAAAAAAACAAGCGAGCTAGACAGTGAATCAAGTAAAAAAGCAATGCAGCGAACCAGTAGTATGAGCAGAGAAAATTTTAGGCCGATGACAATATCTCTGCCCACGGCTTTCCACCTGGCCAAGATAATAAATTGTAAATGTTTACGTTTCTGTCTGTGTTAAATTAAAATCTGGCAAGGAAAAGTAATATCAAAACCCATGATCTAATATGAGTCATTTTAATTAAATTTTTTCATCTGCATCCATTGCGGAGGCATTAATGAATAGAGCTGCTCAAGGTCTTACAACATGAGAGTCAGCAAAATACATGATTCAATATACAATATGTTCTTGGATTCACAATATAATTCAGACACAATCCAGGGAATTATTAGATCAAGAGGATTATGTCCCTTTGGTATGCCAATATGGTATGACTAGATATCAGATCATGGCTATGCCGTATGCATCATATAGCCTGGTGATGTAGCCGGATGATGATTTTTATATTCACTATATTAGCGCTGACACGATTCTTCGAGGAACTTGAATAATTTGATTACTAAAAATCCTTGATTCAAATTCTCTGGCTCAAAGCTTAATTTCTTCTGCAGAACTCTATACAGCAGGTTGTGCACAAACAATTACTGTTCCCGGGGTACCATTTCCCTGGTTCAGTAAGTCAAACATGTTGCGCTGTTTAAGGACAATAAACAAAGGCACCATCACAGACGACACACGAACTGCCCACCAACACAAGAGAACTGCATCTCACCCGAGTCGGCCCACAAGCCCTGAGTCGGGACAGAACAGGGATGAGGATCCATGAGAGGCTCCGAGTTGGAACAGGGCCACAATTTAGCAAGACCAGGGTCTCACTGAGTTGCTGGCAGCTGCTCATTATCGTTAGAGGTTGTATCGAGTTAGATTATGATGTGCTCTACTCAATGAAAAAAGTATTGGGAGAAGATAAATTATTATGTTATCTTGCTTGAATGTAATCTTGTAAAATGTAGTTTTTAGTGGGAAACTTGAACAAATATAGTTGTTTGAAAGGGAAACTTGTGTGGCTACTTGGCTATTTTTTATTATTTTTGTTTTCTTTTGCATATTTAATATTTTGCATATTAATATAATCAGGAGAACACACAGTTAGTAAAATAATCAATAGCTGCAGCCCTACACCATATTCTGAAATATAATGCATGACTTTTCCTGACATATTACATAATTGTACGTGCTTCTGCAAAGGGGTGTTGCACAAACTTATTTCTAACCTGCATACAGCCATGCACTAAAGCTCACATCACACCAATCTTCCTTTAACTTGCCTACTTTATAGCACTGGTTGCATGTCCAGATGGTGATATATTGTAAATATTGGGGTGAATACTCCTATTGCCATACAGCGTTATCCATTTAAAACTCCCCTGAAATCTCTGGTATAAATCTTAAGAGAAAATCAAGCTATCTTATATTTTCTTGGGAGGAAAAAATAGATAAAGTCTGAAAAGAGTGGGTATTATCACAACCATTCAGTACCTTGTGTTGGTTAGGAGCCATGATTGACAACTTCTTCCTCCAAACATCCAGTGGACAATGATGGTTTGAACACATCAGTCAGGTTTGCAACTCTCTCTCTCTCTCTCTCTCTCTCTCTCACTCTCTCTCTCACACACTCTCTCTCTCTCTCCTCTGCCCCCACCCCCGTTTCTCTGCACGCTCATTACAGATGCCCTAGTTTGCTCATGAGCCAGGAGAGCCGTGCTAGCCTCATTACAAACTTGGACACCTCCCATCTTTTGTACCTCTTTTCCAGACAAGATCTCCCACATTCATTCTTGTATCCCAGATGTAGCATAAAAAGATTCATCAAACATGCATAAAGAAGTGGAGCTCACATCTGATTTGAATGTGCGCAGCAAGTGCTGAGGAAAAGGTGTCTATGATGGCAAGTGCCGCTGCAGATTAGCAAGGGAGAGAAAACTATGCGAGGGGAAAATGTATTTTACTTGAAAACTGTGTCACCGATTCACAAGATTAATGCATATTCAACAGCTTATTAAGGCATTTCTGTGACCCTGCTCATTAAATGTTTACCTCATTAGCTCTCTTGTTGTCGTGATGCTTTCCATGTGACATTTTGGACGTGAGGGAAATTACCCCACACAATTACTCTCTCTGACTGAGCTACCCCCCGATTCAAAATTCACAAAGAATGCACAAGGATGGAAAATTCAAATGTTAAGCCCTTTTGGCTGAGTGTGTGTGCGTGAGTGTGTGGTGTATGAGAGAAACAAGGAGAAAGACAGCCACCATCAAAGACTAATACCACTGAATATAAATATTTCCTAAATATTTGTTCTTATGAGTAACAGACTTCCTGTCTCTGCTGGACGCTGAGGGTGATCAATCTCACAGATGTGAGCTGCAGCAAAATTTCCACTACACTTAAATATTCTTCATGCTTACTGGAGCTACCGCCCCAATTAATTTAATATGCACTGGTTTTAATGGAGAACTTAAAGGTCATGTGGTCTCGCTGTTATTTCAGGCACACTTTCATGTTAGGTTAATGCTGAACAAAAATTTCTAGGGGAAGTGCTGGTGTACACATGCAAGCTTCTGCTCTTCTCATCAGGCTAACAAACGCTACACCACTTCCCGCTGTCCCGCTGCACAGGGGCTCTTTGAAGAGTGGCTATTGCTTACTATTTATTTGTCTGGTTAAGGTCACGCTGGCAACTTAAACTTGAAAAATCTCACCAGGAAGTAGAACACTGGTGTTTGGCTACACATGCAAGAACTACATGATGAAGTAGTTGGAAATGTCTTCAAATCCTTGTTCCACCCATACTTCACACCCACTGGCCAAAGCTGTGCATTGTGTGTACAGAAAAGGGCAGGCCCTGACAAATTGAATTTTTTCACCCTGCTTACCCCTTGTTCAGTGAATTTTGTGCAGCAGGCTCTTCCTTCTGAAAGAGGTGTGAGCACAACAGGAGTGAGTGCGGCTTTATCGGTGATGTTGCAAGGTCATGGATCCTTACTTTACATCAAAATCCCACACTGCAGCTATTTTTCAGCGATTATTTTGTGTCCCTTTCAACCAATATTCAGTTCTGCTCAGTCGTAGACGAAGAATGGAACACGATATGCATTATGTGGCAGAGCTGTCGAGCAGCTGACCTTGCCATCAGCTTGAACGGGCAGCCATTTGTGTACAATCAAAGATTTTTCCTCCGCATACATATTGTGGATAAAGGTATGAGTGAACGACAGCATATGACAGACCAATTTGGATGCACGCAGGCACATTTAAACACACATGCATACATCATAAGGTTGTGCATGTGCTCCGCAATCACACACGTCCAAATGATACAGTACAGTGGTGCACACACAGCTCACTGCATATATCTATAACTATATATCTACATCTACATCTATACCTATGCCTATATCTATATAGACAGAGATTTGGATAGATAGATAGATAGATAGATAGATAGATAGATAGATAGATAGATACAGATATATGCTGTGAGCTGGGTGTGTGTCTATGAGTGTGTGTGATGATTGTTAACGCCTGAATCCTACAAAGGTGCAAGTGTGTGGAGGAGAATACTTCTCAGTGCACTGAACCTGGGTAAAAATACACTCAATGATTTCAACATCTGAAGTTCTTCAACTGCTAATTTTACTTGCCACACACTTCACAGCCTCAGCAGTAGATACAAGCTTTGCGAGAAAGTGTTCACGATGCATTTCAGTATGATTTTGCCTGTGTCTGCAGTGGAGCACGCCTACCTAGAGCAGCTGGGGCAGGTTAGAAAGATCATACTAGTAAATATTTCATACACCTCAAACAGTAGTGAATAATACAGTGACCATACTGTCAAACCACCTGGTTTGGAAGACACAGTAGCAGAAGGAGAAGGGAGAAAGGATGTTCAACATTTTAGTGCTTTTCAGTGGGAATAAGCCAATGCTACTCAGCCAAGAACAATGGATATACGTATAGGTATAGGTATAGGTATAGGTATAGGTATAGGTATAGATAGGTGGTTCTTTTAATTTTACAGTAAATGCCATTGCATGATACCCCGAGTAGTGGTGAAAATTTCATGTTCCTCATGCCATATTGCAGGTTTATCACTGGATTCATGACACTTTTGCCTGTATCTCCCCTTCTGTTACCCTCTCCTTCCTCCTTTTGTTTTACAGAAAATGTGACAAGCCTTAACAATATAGCTGCTAGAGTGGCAACCTAGAGGTGTGCCAACTGTATACAAAATACAGTGAACGGCAATATGCTTGTTTCGTATTGTACCACAATTTTGCCAGTCATTAACAAAACATGTAACTGAGATATGACTAAGAGGACTTGAAAATTTATAGGTCAAAGCAGGCACAGTGGTTACACTTGGGGTTAAGAGCAAAGGAAATGCACCCCTAATATTTGCCCTAATATCAGAAATAAAGAAACTAAAGAAAAATGCAAAACATTTCAGCTATATGTATACATGCGCTTTAAAATAATAATCTCCTCCAAGCAGAAAATAATACAGCAGAACCTCAATTATCTGACCACCCACCAGAATGATTGGTGAACTGCGCGGCCATGTCAGTTTTTTTGGTCCTTCCAGCTACGAGCTACACATTACTCTCCAATAACTTACAATACAGTAGCCCAGTGATCTAATTCTGCTGTTGTAACAGTATTGTTCTCCAGTAAATAGCTCTATTATTCAGTGGTTAGTTTGTGACAATATGAACTCATTTGTGACGGTGGCAGCGCATGCACACACTCACACAGCAACAAACAGAAAACAACTGCTGTTTTACTGGCAGGTATGTAAGGGCTTAATGTTTGTGCCAGTTTATAGGCTATGTGTTTGCCAGGAAATGAGCCTATTATTCACTGGTCAGTTTGCTCCTGCATGCGTGCATGTGTACATGAGCTATAGCCACAATAAGTGATTTCTTTGCTACTAGTGTTTGTGGACAACTGTAATTTTACTGCCAGGCCTACATATTTGTTATGTGGTTTATTCATTCATTCATTCATTCATACATTCATTCACTTATTTATTCATTTAGTGTGTTTTTGTTGTGTTTTTATTCCTGTTTCAATTATCCAAAATCTCAGCTATCAAAAATACCTTTATTCCCAAGGTGCTCCGATAATCTAAGTTCTGCTGTATTTGCAAATGATTCTAACTAACCTGCTGGAAGTACCAGATGGATAAGGTTTGCTACATATGGATACATTATGGATACAGTAATTGGAGCAAAACACAGAATCGTAAGTAGCACACAGAAAAATTATACACAATTTATTTTTAGATTCTCTCCTAGAATTGTCTTAACTGAGTGCCACTAATTTCATAAAAATGTACAGCAGAAAGGCAGCATGCCGTCACAGGGCATACAGTTTGGTCATATTAAAGCCATATACATTATAACTTTGGTCACATAACCAAACAGACCGGCAGCACTACTAGAGAGCTAGCTGGAACTCAGAGGAGCTGGATGGCATATGTGTGTCAACTTATTGGCACTAAGTAGGATAGAACAAGCTATAAAAAGATTTTTTTTTTTTTTTTTTTTTTTTTTTTTTTTGGCTGAGTTTGCCTCTAAGTGTCTCTTTAAAAGAAAAAGTTCAAATGAAACGTGAAAAAAAAATCATCTCTTCATCAGAGTTGCACTGTATCTCATAATCACCAAAATGGTGCAACTTGTTGCAAACCTTGCCCTTTTTATGAGTGACAGAGGGCTGTGATGAGGATCCTCTTTGAGTCTCCTAATGGTGTTTAGTTTGATGTCTGAAGGTGAGTGGCTCCTGTTCAATGAACTTCACATTAAAGGGGATTTTCATCCCAGCCCTAAGCAATCACTTTCTCTGTCTCCCACTCTCCTGCTCTCTGTCTGTCTGTCTCTCTCTTTCTCTCTCTCTCTTTCTCTCTCACACACACACACAGTCTCTCCTTCTCTTTGGTGCTACACAACCCAAGGGTAATATAAAACATCTGGGCTGGAGATATTCCACTTTAACGAATAGCACTTCAGTATGTATCCCCCTACCCCAAATAACCCTGCTGAGAAGTTCCTTGAAACGAGCCAAATGAGTTTTGTTCCACATTCCAATTTAAGAAAAGCTGAGTTTGGCATGTATAGATATTTGTTTACATCAAAGAAAACATCATGTTTTTGAGCGTTTTTACCATTTCCTTTAATAGACACACTACCTCTTGTACTCAATCAGTCACTCAGCAAACACCCCCTTGTTGGCATTCAGCACAATTTAGTGTGAGAGCAAGCTGGCTGACATGATAAATAAAGGCAAATGTTGTTTAAATAAATGTTGTTTTGTCTATTGGCAAATGGGTGAAGTATGGATGCACATCCGCGCTGTGCAAAAGAACCATGAGGAAAGGCTGCTTCGAATTTGTGTAGTGACATTTCTGGGTTACCTCTCAAAGCTTCAAGCACACAAACCCACACATGCGTGCACACGCACACACACCAACACGGAGAGACGTGCACAAATACACACATACACCCCTACAAATGCAAACACATATACAGTCACAAGCACACAGTGCACTGAAGAGTTACACTGAAGAGTTACAGGTGCTGACATAAATCAAGTAAAAGTTAAAATCTTGTAAACTCTGCAAAGTTTATGAGTCTGGAAATGCGATCAAATGCACAGATAAATCTGAGGATAACGTCTGTCTAGTACAATTAACTCATCAGCAGCATAGAAAGAGAGAGAGAGAGAGAGAGAGAGAGAGAGAGAGAGAGAGAGAGAGAGAGAGAGGGAGAGAGAGAGAGAGTAGCAAAACCTGACACTTGGCATAATTAATTTTAAGGTTTGATCACTTATTCTTTAGCCTCTACAGCACAACTCTCTGAAACAAGAGCCAATGTACATGCATGCAGCACAACATACAGCATAGGCTATGATTAGAAATGCACACATTTAGAACAATTACAATGTTTTTCCCCATAAATTTGGATGTTCTTTTTTCCTTTTGTGAGATGATTGATTCTCTCATTGATTCTCTGTAGCTTCATTTGCATTCACCCAAAGGATAAAAGCATTTTGAAAAGTGTACAGTAAATCGGCCAAATACTTTATTCAGTTATTAACCATTAAATGGTAACCTTTTACCCTTGAGCTCTGAGTGCAGCGTGACGGCCCATGATTTCTGAGTGTGCATCTGCTGAATTGAAATCAGTGGGAAGCATCTCCCCAGGGCTTATGAGAAGTTAGAATGTAAGCCACCTGCAGCCATCTGATCCCAAATAAGAAGATTGGGTTTATTGAACATGCAGTGGCACTCTGGGGCCCCACACAGAGACTATCTGACAAAGGCAAAGCTCATTGCTTTAACTCCTCAATCTCACTTTGACTAAGGCAGGCTTACGTCTCGCCTACAAAAAGCCTAAAGCAACAACAGTCCATCCTCATCCATCATAATAAAGGACATAAATGCTTTAAGCTTTGGAATTATTTGGTAAGTTATCGATAAATCCTGCATCCATCATAACAAACTGGTATGCTTACATGTCTTGTGTGGATGCCTTGCACGGGTCAGGCAGTGCTTTAAAGCCTTGAGCACACAATGGCTTCTTATATGGAAAAACTATGCAGTATGTTACAACCACCCACTCACCCACCGAACATGAAAGAGGTGTTTTCCTTTTTTGTTGTTGTTGTTGTTGTCTTATTTGTCTTTCATCCTCCTCTCTGATTCCTTAAAAATTTTATAAAAATGTAAGTTGTGTCAAAATTCATCTGGAAATGTATATGTCGTCCATCAGTCCGAGTACCAGCTTTATAATCTCTTAAAAATGACATGTCAGTTTTAATCTCACAGTCTTGAAGCTTTGGTCTTCCAGTACAGCTTAAACCATCTGAAAAGCTTCACAAGCCCTCAGATTTATATGTTGCATGCAGAGCCACACTTAATCTAATGTCATTTATTCTTTCTACCAACACATCTGCTGTGTAAGAGAAGATGTCAGACATGGGTTTTTGACTCTTAGCCAACATATATTTCACACTAACTGGATGTTACTTTAACACACTGGGTGCCAACAGAGCCTGTATTAGCCACGCCCACTGTAGGACAAACTTCAGTGAATCCAGACTTGCAGCAAGCGATGGCAGTATGCTCACATATCCAACACAATGAAAATTCACTCATATTTTTGTCATCGAGATTCACACTTCTATTCCTGCCTCCGTACACATACACATAAAGATACACACACACACATACACATACACACACACACACACATATACAAACACATACAGGCTGCCGGGCAAATCTGGCAAATCCAGATGAGCTGACTCACTTTTTGGGCCACAGACCTAAAAAGAGGCTCATTTACATTTTTTCAGGGTAAGTACTAATGTGTGCACTTTCTAAAGAAAAACTGCTCTGTATTTAATTTAATTACAAGTGTGGTCATTATTATCAAGGATGTGCTGTGTCCATTTGTCTTTGTCTTTTTTTTTTTTTTTTTTGTATTCCCACTCTGCTCTCAAAAGACAATGACACATATTTAAAAAAAAAAAAAAAAAGGTTCATTCATATGTTCATTATATTTTTGCCTCGTTTATACTGACCACCTCTGTTCAGATGTAGACCATGTCCTAGCACAACAGTATGCATCATACTAAGCTCGGAGCCAACTGAAATATTTCCATTTATTTGATTCAGCCTGACAGAACAAAGAAAACATGAGATTCAATCAGAGCAGCGCACACTTTTCTTTCTCCTCTCTTCTCACTCTCTCTTTTCAGCATGTGTGCAGCTTGCAAATCTGAAGGCCCACACACAGACGCCAGACGTTTCTCCAGCAAGCTCCACAGTGGTCCAGCTTTACTCTCAAAAGAAGTTAATGGGCTTCTGCAATGAAATTATAGATGCGAACAACAACAGAATGATGAAATCTGTGCCTTCCCGTTACAGAGAGAGAAGCAAAGTTAGCGCCGCGAAGCATCTTGCGTAGCTGTTGGAACAAGGTCAGCATAAAAGTCTTTGGTCTATATTTCTCAAGTTAACAGCATGGATATTATTCCAGCTGTTGCTCAGAAATTGTATGCAATGCTGGAAGCATCCCAAGCTTCTGCGAGGCAAGGCAGGCATGTCTAAACTAATGCTTTTCAAACACAATAAGCACAGTACACCCCGACCACCTCAAATATTCATCAATATTAGATTCAGCGCAGAGCAGTTTGGCCTAATTCTACTTACTGGCCAAGCATATTAAAGCTCACAAGTAGCCTTTATAATGTGGCCTCCTTTTTAAGCTATAACAAGCATGACGTCTTCAAGACATGAACACAATGCTTTGAAATTTAAAGGTAGACTATCCAAAATTGCCAAAATTGACTACATCCAATAACAATAACAACAATAATAATAATTACATACATAAAATTTGAAAGTTGGGTCTACATGGTTCTTATCATCAGCTGACCGACAGATGAATTATGTACTTTTTCCAAGCACAGTACAGTACACAGAACAGTATGCAGTTTATGAAAACAATGTTTTATTCATCTTGTTCAGTAGGTTGCACACAGACATGAAGTCCGGCCAAATGAGAACTATACTGCTTAGATATTTCATTTAATGCTGCATCAAAGAAGCCAGTACAGAAATTATGATACCATGAGGAGCCTGAAAAAAAACTTGTCAACATTTGGAGGTGCCCATTGCCAACGTGTTTTTATCAAAGCATTTCCATGCCAGGAATATCACACTGGCGAAACAAATGTGTACTTTCTGTGAATGTTGAGTCATTTATTGTGATTCACATGGATTACTTAGTGCCAGCATGAAGTCTTATGAACGTCCTAACTATGAAAGGATGAGGCTGCTGTATGCTCTTAGATGAAGAAGTTAAGTACTCCCAGCATGAACTGACACTACAAACGAAACATTCAAATAATCTTTTTACCGTCTTACAGGGCTCTTTGCAAATGTCTCCATTGCCGCAATGTACTCTAACTGTGACTCTTCTTCTTTTTTTTTTTTTTTTTGTCTTTCACAGTCATGGTCTGAATTCTGACACTGGCATTAATAGAATGCTAAGAGGATCACTGCTTAAGCCAGTCATCATAATATAACACGCTGCTTATAGTAAATGATAGGCCTTTAATGTGTCTGTGTGATATCTCAGAATCGATGCTTCCACAGTTGTTGTTTTTTTTTTTTTTCTTGAATAGAAACGTCAAGCATTGATTAAGAGAAGAGAGCAAAAAAGAAATGGCTAAGTCTGCTAGGAAAAGAGGTTATTTTCATGACCGAGAGGTCTTTATATTTCTCTTTTGTCAGTAAGATGTGTTTAAACGCTGTTCTACCTCACTTTTAGATATGCAAATATAAATTTCTTGAGACTAATATGACCTTGAAAATATCTACTTTCACTACCCCCGATAACTGGCTGTTGTCCCCAGCAAATTTCCTCACCACAAACGACTAAAACTGAAATGATCAGTTAGCTGGCTAATCAATCAGTGGACAATTCCACTTAATTTTTCACCTGGGTCTATTTTCCAAGTTTATGCCATCATGCTGATTGATTGTACTGAAATTTTTATTGCTTATTTCTCATTCCTCCAGGTGGCCAGCAGTGCTGCCATCCAGTGCACACACATGGGGCCACTGGGTAATCAGTGAATCCAAAAACAGTTGAATCCAAAAATAAAATTAAAAAAAAAAAAAAAAAAAAAAAAACAGCAACAACAACAACAACAAAAAAACAACTCAATACCACACTGCAGTGGGTCCTTCCTACATCCAATGTTTAATTATCTATTACTTGAAAATTATAGTGGTGTGAGATATGTTATTTTAAAGTGATAGTTTGGTTTCTTATCCATTAAGTTGTACTTGTTTCTCTATGTGAGTGTAAAATACATCCACCAAGTGTGGTGCATGACACCTTTCCCTGTCATGAGAATGGGAGCTTCACTGGCAGTGTTCTCCTTTAAAACCAAAGAACTAGATACAGGCTGGAAAACAACACAATTTTGAGCGGCATCACAAAACTGAAAAATTGTTTTCAAGGCTGCACAGCGATACACACTTGTGTTGGTTTCACTTTCAATGCTCTTTCCAGTCCCCTGGCTTACAAAATGGCGGAACTATTTTCTGCCATAGCACTTCCACTGTGTCACCACGCAGTGGCGCTCTGGTCCTAACAACTGTGAAAAATTGGTCACGTCAGTCTCCTACTAGTTATTTTAAGTAGCCGATATGGGGATTTTTGGTAGGCTGTGATATCTCTCATTTTGCATCACAAACAGTGTAGGAACATAGCAGAAAATCCACTGTTGGATTTGTTGCCTAATGCACCTTTCACAATTATCAGTTATATCCTCACTAATACAGTTAGCCACACTCACAAAAAAACAAAGGAATATCTTCTGGAATTTATTTGTGGTTGATTTTAAAATGCAGGAAATTCTAAATACAGATCTTCAAACCAGAAAAACACAAAGCAGCAAAAATACAACTCTTCTGCTTCCTCCGGCATAACTTGAACATGGAAGAAGACTGACAGCAAGCAAAGTAAGTAAAGTGTATGAGCAATGCTTTAAAAAGTATCAAACAGACTATGATAACAGAAATGTGGAGATGACTGTTTGAAGATTTGTGGTTGTTGTTGTGTTATTGTGCTGAAAGTGCATGTTTTAGTTGCTTTTGGGATTCAGAAGTTTAAGGTTGCAGTATGCATTGGCCTAACTTTACGTGCATGTGTGTGTGTGTGTGTGTGTGTGTGTGTGCGCGCGCACGCACGCACACACTCACACGTTCGTTTTTGTGTGTTGGCTCCCAGTGAGCTTGAGCCAATTTCAACACAATCAGCTGTCATAACTGCAAATACTAAGAAAATAGGCCCAGGTTGAAAATAGCTATTGTCTGTGATTTGGGAGAAATCCTGAGACAAACACAAAGCAAAACAACAGTAATAGAGGAGTTTTTCTGTGGAAAAAAAAATAAAGCTTATATGAGCTGTCTTGTAAAACAACTTATTTGACCACTATCCCACCCATCCTCATCTCAGTACCATATTCTTTTTGTAAGCACTTCCTCGGTGTGTGTCCTTGTAATCCCCATAACCCTCCTTCTAATGCCCTCCCAATAAGTCAGGCATGAAAGGGAGGACAACAGACGCACAACTACAGCAAAGACAAATAGCACTTTATCTATTAACTTGTCAGCATGGGAGACAAATGAACTCCCCTTCAAATTTTAATAGGATTAAGGAACATCTGTGTTGACAGCGAATAGCTCAGTCAAGTCCAACAAAGATGGAAAAAAGTAGCACGATGATTGCAGGCTGTATCAGTCCATCAGAGGAAGAGGGCACTGTGGAAAAGATTAATTTCTGTTGTGTTCTGGTATCCCATGCTGTATTTCCTCATGTGTGGGTTGTCACCCAATGAGATTCCTTTGGTTATCATGGCTGATGATCTGACAGAGGTCTGACCTCTCTCCATTGATTGAAGACTATGCCATTTAAAACCAGAGAGAAGGGCACAGTTGAGCTAGATAGAGAGCCTGCATTATTAAAAGTGACCTGTACATCAGGCGTAACCTTCAGCTCATGCTAAATGCAATGAGCTTTTAGATCACTATCATCTGCATGCATTTAAGCAGCATATATTGCATTTATATGCAGCCAACTGTTTGGCAAAACAAGCCCTACATTTATTTGCTATTACACCACACGGGCGCAACTGAGTCTGTTTGATTTTCTTTCTGTTTCATATTTCCTTTGTGGAAGTGAGCACCAATTGACTTCAGATAGTCTCATTCAAAGTTAACCAAGGACAATCCCACAATTTAAATGTTATTTTAGTCTCCAAGGGCCAGAAAGCAAATTATTAATGGTATCTTTTTTTTTTTTCAGGATAACCCAAAGTATGTCTTTTACTGCTGCAATAATTTCTTCATGAACTTATTTTTAGTTTTATGCAACCTACTGGGCCCTTGGTGAAAGAGATCAATATATCAAATCCCTTATGATGAAATGAAGCATGAAGTACAAGACGACACAGCATGCTACAGATGACACATTTTGTGCAGAATATCATTAGTCTACTTTCATGACTGACTATTTCCATGGGAAATGTAAGTGAAACTACCCTGCAGTATGCACTACTTCTTAGGTATTCCATGGCACCGTACTATCCCTAAAGTATTAATTTACACAGACCAAAAATTTCTCTCTCTCCCATTTCGGCCCAGGCGTTCTTTTAATCCAAATGTACCCAGTGTCATTAGTGCTCGCAAGGCATAAGATTCCTCTAAGCATGTCTTCCACTGAAGTTTCAATCCCACATATTTTGAGATTGTGAGCACAGTAGGTCGCTGTGCAACTGAACATCCTAATTCAAAAGCGCACTCAGTAACAGAAAATGTACTGTTTCCACATAAGGGGATTGATTTAAACAAACTTCTTTCACTATGTCACACAAATAAAACGTATCGAGCGAGCTCAGCAGTGACCATGAGTAGTAGTCTACACAGCATGAACAGCTACAAATGATGATTCACCGACAACAGGCTATATTGCATTTCCTCTCCAGATGGCTGTCTGTTTGCCTAAAAAGCTGTGATTGCAAATGTTCAGCTATTAAAATGCATCAGATTTCCATATAAAGTTCAACAGGTGCAGTTCCAGTTGGGTATGCAGGATCCCAGACAATAGGTGAGAGTCAGCAGCACTAACAAAACAGAGTAACCAATGTGAAAGTAGATGTTTCTAACTCATCAATTTGTTTCAGAGGACGGAGCAGTACTGTAACGTCGCCGATACAGGGTTTGTTGGCACCTGTCTCCAAAGACACCTGCCACCTTGAGCAACAAAGCAACACAAGCAGAAAGTAAAAATGATGGAATACCAACACTGAGAATTTGCTTTCCCCTCTCTCCCTCCCTTTCTTTCTTTCTTTCTTTCTTCCTTTCTTTCTTTCTTTCCAATGGAAATACATGTCAAAGATAATTTGACTTAAGCATAAGGGAAATTTGTGGACAACTTAGGATAGCCAGTTGTTTTGTGGACATGGTAAAATATGACAGTAAATCTCTGTTGTGAAAGCCAGTGGAGTCCCTTTTCCTCTGACTCCTCCACATAAAATGTTTTTCAATACGCAGCACAATGAATACCTGAGGTTATATTGCTGAAATAGCAGCTGTGTGTCCATTACGACTACATGAAAGCATCCTCCATACACATCCTACTCATACACAGACAGAGCAGGTAAGATATAACATAACACCCTCCATCCCACTCCATCTCCCTGTCAGCCCAGCACCTCATTGTTGATGAGGCTACAGTTTTTTTGTATTAAGTGCAGAAGAACAAAATCCCTCTACATTTCCCCAAATTTAACAGGAAAATGATTAATTGAGGGACTAGTTCAGGGTGTATTTTTAACTCACTGAGCCTTGAAACAAGTCGACCCAAGGCACCTCAGCTCCCCGTTCTCTTCTGCATTCATTATGCCAGTCTACCAGGGAGTATTATGTCTTGTAAGGGCTGACGCTGAGAGTTGACACTGCGAGGCTTAGGGAGCCAAGCGGTCTTACAAACTCTGCTCTAGGCACACTCCTGGTGTAGAGACAGAGGTCTGTCTGACACGGGTGACTCCTGAGGCAAGTGTGTTGCCAAATGAACAGAGAAGGGAAGGATGCATGACCCACTTCTAAAAGGGCTACACTGCTTTCCTCCTACAAATCCTCCACACAGTCCTCTGCTGCTGTGCAGAATGTGGAAATATCTACAGTGGGCAAGAGCTTAAACATTCCTATTGCTCTTTTTTTGCCGAAGGACAAAGAGAGTGATGTGAAGGAGGGGAGGAGAGACTTACATTAAATAATTCTGCCGACCCAGTGGACCACATGAATCTATAAGCAATGAACCATCTATACACAGCAGCCTTACAGTATTGGGTGACACCCTACATTAGACTTGTAATGCGCAATTGACCTTCTCGTGATGTCATCGTGGTCAATAATGGTACCCCCGCTGCAACTAACAGAGCCTCTCTTGCATCCCTTCCCTGAGTGATAGCATCTGAATCTGTCTGCAGACTAAACCCAAGAGATCTCTCAATTTATCTATCCCGTAATCAAGTAATTCAGTTGTGAAAGCAGGAAAAGTGGCGTCTTTCTGTGTGAAAGGACCGCACGGAGCCACACGCTGGACGGTCGGTATTCTGTGGAAACATCCCAGAGCACAACAAGAGCTGGAGACTAACATTTGGAAATACAATGTACGCAGCAATGTAAATATCTGCCTCCCTGACAAGAGGACCCGCTTGCAGTACAAGACAAATGTGCGCGCCCTGATGCACAGTCTGACTCTGAGTCCCTCAGCAGAGAGAAATTACGCACGGATGAAATACTACTAATAAAATAAATGTCAAAAAACATTAACTATCCAGGCAATTCCAAAACATGATAAACCTCCATAAACCACCATTTAGCCAGCTGTGTACATAAGCAGATTGTGGGCGGTAGTTTACTTTGGCCAAACCGTGCTAATGCTCTGGCAGGCAGTAAATTATTGGTGTTCCTATTCCGCAGACAACAGGCTGCACATATTTCACACAATTACTCCTTAACTCCGGCTCAGTGCGCTACCTGCGAGATTCATTTCAGTTGTGAGATACATTTTTTTTCAATCACCGAATATCAGTTTGTGGTAGCCCCGAAGATAACACATATGCAACGTGATTGTGACAGCGTCCATACCAGGCAGTCACTTTTCCACTCACCTTTTACCAACTGCGGGACAGCGGCGCTCAAACAGAGGACGATGGAAACGAGTAGCGGTCCCATCCTCTCTGACATAATAAGCAGGTCTCGCTCCCAACGTTATGGAGATGTGGTGAAAATCGCGGAGCAAGACCCAAAAGTTCACCTTCCAGTCTTTCTGCTGAGCCGTATAGGATTGTCCTCGGAGCTGCTGTTATCCCCTCTCAAGCTGGTACGCGTAAAGTCCTGCTAGTCTCCGTCTGTGGTAAAGTCGGCAAAGGCGCACTCGCCACCTGGATATTACGCCAAGTGCACAAACAAGTGGACGGTGGCTGCCAGGTCCCCCTCTACAGCTGCCTTCCTCTCTCTTACCGCAGTGGTGCGATAGTGGGAGAGAGTGGTGTGTGCGTGTGTGTGTGTGTGTGTGTGTGTGTCTGTGTATGTGCGCTCAACGCTCCCGGACAACTAATGTCAAGCCCCGCAAAACAAAGAAACAATACTTCCGGCTATAATCTTGAAAATAAAAGACTTACTAATGAAACTGCTCTGTATGTCTCAGGGAAAACACACACCTAAGCAGTGCGAATAAATACTAATAGAGGGAATGGTTAAGGATCAACATCTGTGATAAATTTTATTTTAAAAACTCTGAAAGTCCTAATAGGTGGATGCAGGGCGATTTGTATGTATCCACTCAGTATTCTAGGTATTTATTCCACGGAGCCTTTATGGGATTGTCCATTTTTTGTTTATCAAAATACGTAACTGTTAATGTCTTTCACAAATGACAAATATTACGAGCTTGTTTTGAAAACGGAGTCATCTAACATCCGGTGCTTTTAGATATTGTGTGGCTTGACGCAGCTTCCAGGACAGCCGGTTTCACCGGAGACTGATGGGGAGAGTGCGATTTACGGTCGGTCTCAGCAAACCGACTGGGGCGCTGTCTCACTGATGGAGACAAACCGTAGCTCCTCCCCGCTGCCTGAGGAGCACCTCCAAAATCCTGAGGGGTTAGGACTTTAAACTGTATAATCAGGCGCCACGATCTCTTCCCTGAGCCCCGTTTTCAGTCCCCACACTTGCCTTTCTCAAGGTTGGATCGCTCACTTAGACATCTTAAGTTTTTTTCCTCTCTCTCTCTCTCTCTCTCTCTCTCTCTCTCTCTCTCTCTCTCTCTCTCTCTCTCTCTCTCTCTCTCTCTCTCTCTCTCTCCCTCTCTCTGGAAAGTCTGTTTTCCTGGGTTTGAGATTTTGGATCATTTGTTCAGGTTTCACAATTTGATTTGATATTTTCAGTGTCCAGATTTAAAATCGAATAAACAAACAGTAGCCAGATAAATTAGCCAAATTCCATGAAATATTGGGCATTAGGAGGACTTGTAATAATGTTAAATTGGGCCAGTGTTTTGAAGTATTGTGAGAGATAGGCAGAGTGGTTGTTGTGGTGGGAGCTCCAGAGCGCTGTGTTCATTTGAAAAGCATGCAAATAGGTCAGAGTTCATCAGGGGCATCAGCAGCACATTGTATGTCATACTGACTTGTTTTTAACAAGTTCAGAAAGAATGGCAGCCTCAGTAAACACTTAACTGGCCCAGGCCTTGTTTTTTTCAGTTGACCAGTCACTCCAGATCAACTCTCATTTTTGATCATCTGACTGTGCAAGGTTAACTCCAGACAAAAAACATCTGTTCATCTTTATGAACATTTGACAGTTTTACCAAGATCTTATCCCACAATTCTGAATTTAAGAACTAGAAACCATCCACCCATCCATCCTATTACGATACATCCCATTTTGTTTCATCACAGTTGATATATTTTTTTAATATTTTACAGTGTGATGGCTGCACAGTGTTCTCAGAGCATGTCTTCCAGGTGGCGTCTTGCATTCAGTGCACTGGGACTGAATGAAGTTTAATTAGTGCATAATATACAGTGAGATGATATGCTGGAGCTGATAGACCATATGTGAATTCCACTGAGACATCCCGATTTCATATCCAGGTGTCAAGCTTTTTTTTTTTTTTTTTTAATCCTGCTTCAAATATTTTGCCTGGCATTGGTTTTATATGTTTGATTTTTACCAATAAGGACTATGAATTGGTCCTCTTCCATTTGTCTATTTATTCTTTGTTAGAGGATGGGGGTTGCTATATTGTGTTTGTTCCTAAAATTTCCACGTGGGATATCTCAGACACCACTGATCGGATTTTGATTAAATTTCAGGGAATGATGCATCTCATTATTGAATTTCTCTGTTTTAAAAAATTAAACTAATTACCCCATGGTGGCCACTACAATTACATGTCAAAACACAAGGTTTTGCTCATAATGCAATCTCACGTATTCTCGTGTCCTCCATGGTCTGTTTAATGCTATACCTAATAGCCAAAATATGACTCAAAACAAAAGACAGCTGATCCCATAAGTTTCCCTGCCAATGAGGCATGTACTAAATTGCAACTCAGCCAACAAGAAGGAATAGGAGCCCCCTTGATTTATTGTGAGAAAAATGCATCGCATCTAATGAGCATTGCACAATGTCAACACATAGCCAAACTGAAATTGCAAAGCCACAGGAAACAGTTGTGTTGTTTTGTTATTGTTGTGCCATGTATTGTTAATTGATTTTTCATCAGCAGCATGAATACACGTGATCAAGCCTGGAAAGCAAATCAAAGTCTCTTCCTTCATTACCTACTCAATGCAGCAACCGCCCTTCCCCATTTGTGTGCTGTCCTTCAACTGCTGGCTTGTCCATCCTGTCACTGTTTTTACTTGCTGCAGTTAATCACTACAGATGTACGCATGTAACTAGGCAAACATTAATAGTTTGCAATGTTATTTGCCCATTTTTTTTCTCAGCTAACATTATGACAAACCTGAAATGTAAGATAAATCGCTAACAAGACCCTTTCCTGACAAACCTGACAAGGGCTATTCACCATCCAGTCACATAGGTGGAGCATGGCTGGGTGTACAGCTTCAGGCTTGTCATCCCCTTATTTCCAGGTTAAGACATATTAGTCCTGCTCTACCTGCTCGTCAATGAGCAATTAGGTCCATGGGTGCTTGACTCATATTACACCATCAAGGGTGGAGAAGACTACTTGTAGAATGCCACCTGTCAGCCGGCTGTACAGTGTCACCACAGTATCAAATGCATCTATGAAGAACCATTTACATGCACCATCTATGCTCATCTATGCCCAGCAGTTACACCACACCTTAGGACCTTTGAGCTCCCTTTCAAAAACAGTGTCTTGATTCAGTGACTGACCTCTGTGCTCTTTCAAAACTTTGGTGAATTCCTGAAAAAAAAAAAAAAAAAACACTCAACTGTGACATCAGGGCAAAATAAAGGTTTCACCAAGCTTAAAAATGCATTGTCTGTGCACACATTCTTGAGAAGTTTGCTCTCTCCAAGAGAACTCGGGAGGAACATTTTCCTGAAGGACACAAATATCGACCTGGGATTCCCAGACTTGATAAACACCTAAGATGACATTTGCTGTTTGCTGGGCCGCATCATTTGTAGAGGACATCATGTTTCTTGCTGCTTTGTTTAAAACTGTATTTGTGAGCCCATTTATTATATCTGTGTCACTTGCAGTACCATGATAGTGTTGTTGTTTTTTTTTTTATCTTTCTTCCTTGAATATTTTCACACAATGTAGTGAGGGATAATTGACGACAGAGCAGGGTGAGGCTAAGAATTTAAGCTAATGTCATCATCCAACACTGTGTGGTTATCAGTCTGACCTTGAGGTGTTTTAGAAACTCTGCGGCTGGAATCATGAAAGATATCAAGGGTTCCTTGGTTAATGTAGATAGAGACCTATAACTGTATGCACTTGGTCAAGACAACCAATAAATCACCCACAATAACCACAGTAAAGTCTGCTATCACCGTAATGAGGCACTACCCTCTGTTCCTAGTGTACGATCACAGCGGCTCCTACGGTCTCATGTTTCCAGCCTCTGCTCACATAGTACATGATACTTAGTGAGATGAATGATTATTTTAATATTGTCATGATTAATAAGGAGGATTCCTTAAAAATAATAACTACACACTGAAAATCTCCCAACACTTATACAGCCCCTGAATCTCCTGTGACAATCACATGCAAATGTTGCATTGTGTCAGTCCTTGGCAATCCTTGTATCAAGGACAAGAACAAGAATATTATTTTGGTGGCGATCCATTTTAGTTTCAACGTGAATTGGTGACTTGGCTTTTAATTCCCATGATCACACATCAAAATAAATTATTCGTTTGATTACATTTTGTGTATTTACACTCTAGACAGCAACATGCAAATTCTCATTAGGCCTCTGTTTCAACTGTGTCAAAGAGAAACAAGCCATCAAACGACGGAGAGATGATCAGAGAGCGTCCCACTGGCCAGGGAGCACTCAGGCTTGTTGGCAAGTTGAGTCCACTGACCTCCTATGAGTCTTCACATCCAGCTTCCACTGTAGGAACTTTATTCTGTAGAGTAAATCCTCCAGACTAGTATATCTAAACCTCCTCACAGCCAGTCCTTCTTTGAACGCAGCTCCTCTCCTCTCCTTTGACCTTGTCTTCCCTAGGCTGGTTGAGAGGCTGAGCGCAGACCAGTGAATCCTCTTCAGCTCACATCCATCCTCATTTAGGCCACGGGGACCCATTTAGGATGAGCAACGGGCTGGAAAACACAGTGACCTTCTCATATTTGACTCATTTACTGCTGTTTTTATTTCGCCCACTAAAATGGGCACTGTGTTTTCATTTCTAACAGATTACAGAGTTGGAAGGGGTGTCCACTCTTTCTATTGCAGTCACAGTTCACACCTTGAAGGGCATAATGAGTCCATTTTTTCATCCCTATGGACAGGAGGGCTGAAAGCATTTCTTTTTATATTTAAAGCAGCACCTTAAGGATGCAAACTTAATCTGAAATTGAAACTTAATAGGTAGGGAATCTATGAATTCATTCAGAATGCAAACTATTGGCATGCGGCATTATTATCTAATATGCCCTCAGCATTCTCAAGGCATAACCATAGTTTTAACGAGGTTAAGCTCTCTAAAAAAGTGGATAAGGGGATAACCACTTTCTTCTCTAACCACTTCTTTGCATCTCTCCGTGCCTCTATCAGTATTCTCCCTTTCCTCTCCTCCTCTCACCCTCATTCTCCTTGCTCCCTCTCTTTCTCTTTCCTCCGTCTCTCACGGGTGGGGGGTGGGGGGGTTCATATCAAGTCACTCCCTTTTTCATCTCCCATGTCTCCAGGTCCTTGTGCTCTCCTTCCCAATCAGACTTCTTGAATCGTGTTCAAGGCCTCCCTCTTCCTCTCTGCATTCGCCACAAAGACAGTCTAACAAAGGCCTTAGGCAGAGAAAGAGGAAGGAGAGATAGGGAAGAGAGAGAGAGAGAGAGAGAGTGAGTGAGAGAGAGAGGTGGTGGTGGTTGGGAGTGGTGCTGAGGAGAGGGTGGGGCAGGCACAGAGCAGGATGGAAACAGGGCGATAGTAAGGGAGATGGATGAAGAGAGTGGGAGAGACAGAGAGAGCAAGTGGCAGATTGAGACAGTAAGGAAGGCAAGCAACACCAAATTAGATACTCTTCGAGCAGAGACACTGAATTAATTCCAAAGAGAATATTGCATTGTATCGTCTTTTCCCTTCCTCTCCCAGCAATGGGACACAGAGCGAAGTGATGTTCCCCCAGCAGGCTTCTCTATTTCTCTGTTCTCTCTACTATAAGTCCCAGGCCATTGATACCACTGGCATCAGCTTGTGCTTTCCTTCTCTTTGTCACTGTGCACATTATACTTTTACCGCAGATACCCTGCCTGCTAATATTACAAATGTACTGAAAATGAACTTTTGATGAAGCTTTGATTGTGATGTGCAATATAAAACCACCACATACATTTTGTCATTGGAGATTAGACATATTTAACAACTGGTATCATAGCAATGGGTATTTTACAGCAAAAAGGTCTAGATATCGCATTTACCTCAAAAATATGACTATTTTTTTCCCATGCAGTTTTACAAAGGCATCTATTTACTTTTTTCAAAGTGTTCTGGTGAGAATGCACTATGATACATTGCCTTGCAAGGAACATTTTCCATTACTCACCCTGACCATGTAACCATAATAGTGGTGATCTGCCACTACACAACCCTTCCCATCTGTTTCCTTTACATATATATCCAAAAAGAACAAGCTGGCAGCCTCCTGAAACACCAGCCTGAGCCAACAAATCCAGAAACCCGAATTTTCTATTTAAACTATGGTTGGAAATTATATTTGGCTGGGTTTGCTGACTAAGTCACCTATGGTTCGCTGACGTTCCGCTCTGCAGCTTTTTATCAGTTTGTGCTGAATGCATAATAGAGTGGTATATATAGACTTGATAGGACAAGGAACAAACAGAGTGGATGCGGCTCCACTGAACGGAAGACATAATTATTCACCCTGTTTTAACTTTCCCTTTCAGTGTATATTTCACATTGTTTAATTAACCAGGTATTTATTAGCAGCTTTTGATTAAATTGTCATACATCCCAGTTCAGGCATCACCGTGCAATTGCTGTTTTTGTCAAAGGAGAAAGTAATGCATAAACTGAGGCAAGGATTTATATATACACATATCCTGAGATATATTGTTATTTTGAAAGTGATCTCTGGTCTACATGTATAGAATGCATTCATTAAAACAATATATATCTTTACAGATGCTTTTAGTTGCACCTGTGTGTATGTTTGGTATTGACAGTGTTTTGGTAATCCTCTGAATGCATGGTGTATCAGTGGCATATCTCAGTGCTTCATGACTCTTGAACTGGAGTTCAATACAGTAGCTGTCAGTGTTTCAGACAGCATCACTGTAACATATGAAGCTGCAAAAGTTCAGTACATAAATGTTTGAAAGGAGCAGGCTTTGTCTGATGCTCAGCAAGGCTGCAGTTAACTCAAACCCAACATTTTCTCAAAGGAGGGAGGAAGGCTTAGGAGGGTATTATTTTAACAGACAGATGCAAAGAAGTTTCTGTTAGCATTTCATACCCCCCTCAGTCATTAACAGCTTTGTTTACTTACATGTTGAGGACAGTTTGGCTGCTTTGTGGGTATCTGCTTTGCATTATGCCCCATTACTTCAATAAGAACACGTTTAACTGCTGTTCCTGTTATATCACATCTTAATTATGAGATGAGGGATAGAATATGTAGAGCCTGCATGCGCTCCAAAAATTTTGTTTTGCATGTACATACATGCTTAGCACATGAGAGAGGACTATATTTTTTCCATCATGAAAGGATTGGCATGGGACTACTGGAAACAACAAATTAACAGTATTCTGGTCTTGAAGGGAGATGGGTGTAAACATTTTATTCCAACTCCAACAACCGAGGTTGAGGCCCTATATGAGAGGAAATGTTCTATTCTGACTGAAGTTTTACACTTTACCAAAATATTTTCTTCTTTAACAACAACCAGAACCGTATCCTAACTTTAACAAAAGATGTAATACTTGTCTAAACACACCAAATCCCTAATGGACAAAACAGGCGAGAGAAAATTGAATGTCCAATTTGTGGTATTGCTGAATGATTTAGTTTGAGTTGGAGGAATGTAATTCTCACATAAGTTGTGTCCACAACACGCAATCTGTGTTACAGAGACTGAGACTGTAGTGAATTTGTTCAAGCCCTCAGGGCAAAGCCTAAAAGTTTTCATTGTGGAACAAAGGGAAAAAATTACCCTCAGTGGATAAGGCTTGGGGCTATGGAAATGGTACATACACTTTTTAACAAACACTTCTAACTTCAAATGCTGCATAGGGCACATAACAATAATGATGTCATTCATAACTGCATCAAATTTCATACTTTTTCAGCCTCAAAATGTAGGTCTTATTTACTTTATTTACTTTATGCAAGTATAATATTCACAACTTATATTTAGTTCATTTCTAGTATCAAATGCATGGTCAGTCCATTAGAGAATGAAAAAAGCATCAGTCAGTTAAATCCACACCTCTATTGCCAAAGCAGACTGTGAAGATAGAGTTGCAGCTGGCAGCGCCACACTGCAGTTATGAAGTAAGACATTTTGGACCGGACTTATCAAGGATGTGTGTTCATTTTTTGAAACATTGTAAGACACTCAACTTCCTTTGTCCCTCTTTGGGATGAAGTTTGTTTGACCCATCTGCCACCTGGACACATGGATTTTGTTTATTTTATTTTATTAGCAACTGTTTATCTTTTTTTTTTTTTTTTTTTTTTGCCCACTCTAGACACCAGTTGCACATCTGACCATCTTGGAGGGGTGATCCCTCCCTAAGAGGCCCTTCCCAGGAGCTCTTCTCTTTTGTTTTACTAATGATCTTTTCCTGGTAATTCTCATTGAGGATCTACGGTTGAGGGATGATGTTTTCATCCATAATGCCTATTTATTCTTTCATAACATGGGTGCTAAGGAGCCCTTTGAGACTGTAATGAAGGAGTTAACAAATAAACGCCATTTGATAGAGAGACACATGCACACAAAGACAGGAAGACCGACATGTAGGTAGACATACACACGCACACACGCACTGAAGGGTGGTGCTCTATGTGCGCTACAGGACAACTCAGCTCATCATAAGAGTTTGACTTCAGCCTATCTTCCTCCTGAAGGCCTCTGCAACTCATTTTCTACACTACTATACCATATATCAACAAAGGCAAATGGCTCAGGAGAACTATATTTCTTGAGCAAAGATCAATATAGTGTTCACCTACACAAGACAGGAGGATTTATAACGCAACAGTGTGAGTTATGAACAAATCCTCCATCCTCCTCCGCTCCCACCACCCTCGCGATAATCAAAGACTTGAGTAAACTCGACAACGCCCACCCCCACCACCCCCCACCTAAACTAAATGGTATGGGCAGGTTACAGTCTTCAGTGATTAAAAAAAGAATCCTTGTTTTGCTGGTATCCTGAGTGGATTAATTAAGTTGTGTCGAGTTGATTTGATTAGCATTTCAATCACTCAGCTGTTCCACCGCTGGCAGTCTGATCATATCAGCAGACACAGGATGTTGGTGTTAGATGTTGCTTTACAGTTGCATAGATGCTGGTATAGACACAGACAACATGAGTTTGTTAATCACTTTCTTTAATTCCGCCCCCATTATTTTCTAAACTGACTGACTGAATAAGAAACTGAGACTTTATTTGTTATGTTTTCGAGATATAAAGATGGAATATGATTTCCAGCTTGGATGAGTAACCTTGTGGATAGAAGAGAGTATTTTCTAAGCGTCAGCACTGACAATAAATCTTGTCTGAACTTTGCTTTTGAGTTAAATGCAATCAGCCCTTGTCCGCCCTCTGCAGCAACCTCAGTCTAGACAGCCCTATTAAAATACATTTAGTCCAAACCAAAAATATTTGGGGACGATTTGAGTCACAAAGAAATTTAGGATTTCCTAATGACCTCATTCCCAGAGGTATGTTGTAAAGTCCCTGAGTAAAGGACACAGACACACAGGTGGCTCACTTTCTTTAAAGATAGAGAGTGATCTTTTAGCCTAAGCGATATAATTAATCAAGGGAATCACTGGACCACAATGGCCTGAAAATAAATTGTATCAGTGGTAATCTGTGAGGGATAATTGTAAGGAGTTTCAGGCGAGGAGACATCACGCTTCAGTGGACTGTTTAAAAAACCATTTACTGAGGCCATTTAAGACCACTGTATTAGTGCTACCATTGAATGTATTCACCAGCACCCAGAGAGTCCGCCACATGATCAGGTTGCACTGTAAAGGCATTTGGGAATTGTATAAATAAGTGTGTGCAATGTGTGTGTGTGTGTGTGTGTGTGTGTGTGTGCGATATTTAAGCTGTCTTAAAACCCCACATGGACAATGAAACATTCTATTCTCCTCGATGCTTTTTTCTCAAGGGTAGTGAGTGTTAAAAAATACTTGAACTATTGCTAGGAATGCTCGAGCTCCCTCTGCCATTTTTCTGGTTACCTATACCAACTCCTTTCATATTGTCAGCAACTGAAAAGACATTTTTGTGCTTTCCAAAAAGGTTTCTCCTTGACGCCAAGGCAACAATAGGCTCACTGAAAACACACTATTTGGAGGTAATGTGCTAATGGCCCTGTGGCTCTTTTCTGCCGCAAATGAAGGGATTACCTGGGGTTGGGTTGTGCGGAACCTAATTAAGACATTCATCTCCAGTGATATACCAGGCCTTTGACTCGATGTGTGAGCAAAATGTGCCTCCACAAGCTAAAACAATTCTTCTTCTGGTGCCTGATCCCAATCCCAATGATGATCATGATGATACATCTCAAGTCAAGGCAGACTTCAAGGTTATGCAGTCGCTCTGTGGGTGGAAAAGGCAGAGATGAAAGAGAAACAAGTGGTGACACTTTACATCAAGGTTCTATTTATAGAAAGTAAGAAGGAGTAGGTCTACCGCTGTGTTTATTTTCTAATAGCTCTGAAGACTGTTTTTTCCTTGAATAACTGCTGAAAATCTTAACAAACTGTCAAAGAAACTATGGCAGGAAATATCACAGGCTGGTGTTTAATGTTAACTGTGTTTTTACTGTAATCGCACTCCTCAGTCATCTGTGGGCTGATGGTAATTTCTTTTCAGTTCAGATTAATTTGATAAGTTCAGGGACTGATGGATATACACTGCATGCACTTCATATGGTGCAACTGCGGTGAGTTGCTCAAACTTGTATAAGGATTAGCACTGCATTAGCACTTGCATTGCATGCACAGAAACATTAAAGTGAATGATTTTCAAACGAAGGTGCCATAATAGGTATGTTTTTGAGAAAGTGAAATGCCTTGGATTCACAGGAGAAAAAGCACAATGTCAGAATGATGCCATTTTATTTTCTCTTGTTATGTACTTCCCAAACTAAGCACCCCATCTATAATGGAAACAAGCATCTGGATATGTTAGACAATCAAATGCCCTTGTGTTTGACTAAGCTACAGCGAGATTCCTTTAACTGGTATTGATAGAGCCCAGCATCCCTGAAAAGCTGTCTGTTCAGCACTGGCAAACAAACAAACAGACAATGCTTAAACCTCTCAATCTTGAGAAAATGTTGAAGCCTTAAAAAAAATCAAGTCATTCTTTCATTTGTGGAACAACCATTTGATGTTTGTTTCTCTGTTCATTTTGCCAGAGTTTTGATTATCCTTTGAATTTATAGAGATAAAAATCTATCTCGCCTGTTCTCAGTGTACCACACATATAAAAATACACATAAGAAAAACACAGGCATATTTATTTATTTATTTATTTTAGAAAAAAAAAAAAAAAAGCTGTGACTAGCCATCTTGCAATCAGTAGCTTCACTCATCAAGACAATGTGGAGGTAGATATTAAAGATTCAGCTCTGCATCACTATTGACTGAATTGGCAAAAACTATTAAATAATCAATAAGTTAAGCAGAGCCAAGATGGCCTCTGACATGACAGTTGCATTGGTCCCGAGGATGGGATCAATATATTGATGCTGCCTGCAGATTCTGTCCTCTTGGCTCTTCTCCATGCTCTCGCACCGTCACATCGTCTGCGGCTGAGCGCTGTAACATGATAGCTGTCATGGAATGTTTGTGTCCATTCTCAGCCAGCCAGGCGTATAACAGTAATGTTTATGCACCCCGCTGGAATATGCAAATAATTCAGTGCTTATGCAAGGGATTGTCTTGGCTGAGCCTGTGTCAGGCAACGAGAAACTATCTCTCTGCTCGGCAAAGGGGGATTTTCAATTTTCTCATCGTCCTCTTTCCAAAGAAACACACTTGACATTTTTCCATTCCAATTCAAGGGCCATCTTTGAGGAGTATAAGCCTTCCAGAATCTGTTTCTTCTTCCCTTACTGATTTGGAAAACAGCAGCAGGAACAGAGGACGCTGCAGGGTAATTAGCACATTGCTGGTGGAAGCAAAGCTGGCGATGTAGAAATCCTCTTTTTCCTCATCGATTGGAGCCTTTTCTCAGACTTCTGAAAATGCCAAGCTACAATACCAAAAATCCTTACTTCTAATAATTTTGGATGCACTTCAGTTGAGATAAGCCAGGCACAGTGGTGCACTGTGAAAAAATGGGGATAAACTAACCTTATGTGTTTAACCATATACTGTTAACTATTTTTAGAAAGTCCAGGAAATTAATTAATTTGTTAATTAAGATTTGAAGTAAAGTTTTTAGCCCCCTTAACTCAGATTTTCCTTTATGTTTCCCCTTTAGTAACTTCAAACTCAGAAAAAAAAAATCTTTTTATTATTACATACATCACAACTATCTCACTTACATATTCTGTATCTGCTGGCTGCAATGCTCCACTGAAGCTACATCACACCGAGTGAAATATTCAAACCCACGATGCCATTGTTTCATGGCTAAACCAATACATCAAACAGAAAATATCTATATGCTTTGTGCGTCACTTTATACACATCTCCCTGTAATTCAGCATGACATATTTGCTTTTTATAGAAACCATAGGATCACCACTAGAATTTAAAATAAAGTTTTGTGGGTTTAAACCACTGCACAGCATGCATTTGTACTGACAATCTCACTGATGGGATGAAGAGGTTCAAATCCGTCAAACAGTGATTGCTGATTGTATTGTGACTGCCGCATAGAGGCCTATGAAACATCAAATATTTAAAACTTACAGAAATACAGCTAAATGATATTTTGACACACTATATATACCAATACACCAAACACTCAGTACTTGCAAAGCTTGACCACACATTGCAAACATATTCTCCATCATGCTCTCTTTTCCATACATTTGTGTTTAGGCTGAGACGCAACTAAAGTTGCATTTAAAGTCAATTATTCTACCAAGACAGTATTACATCAAATAAAAGGAACAAACTGCTGAATTAAACACAATGAGGACTTGAACATAGCATGTTCATCCAGGTTATGAATTATGCATATTGCATTTTGCAAGGCTACAAACATGTTGACTGCTGTGAAACAAAGCCTGTCCAGAGTATCAGAACCTGAGCAGGTAAGGGGTCTCTCCCTACCTCCACCACCCATGTTGGTCTCCATGGAAACCATGAATTTCAGGGGGCATGTATGCGATGAACACACACACACACACAAAAAAAAATAATTACACACTAGTGGTGGCTATTTTTCCTTATGGTATGTATTAACACCCCACACATTTTTCCTAGATAGACAAAACTGAACTTGGCAACATGTGCACAGACGCACACACACACACACACACACACACACACACACACACACACACACACACACAGACACAAACACAACTGGTTAATCCTTTCTAAAAATGTCACGTCTTCCAAACACTTATTGGTCAAAGGCACCAACATTTTGTTTTGGTCAGAATTTGATTTCAATAGTTGTCTAACCTCACCCTAGATAAGAAATAACTCCATTATTTCTCATTGGTGGCTCAGCAACTCCTACATGGGTTGTGTGGAAAAAAAACAAAAAAAACAAACAAAAAAATCATGTCAACATTATTAATCACACTTTCAGCTAAACCAGAACAAAGGCAAAGTGACTGAACAATAACATAGCAGCTGGTGGGTGGGGTGGTAAGCTGCACTTGTGCACTGTATAAGTCCCATAAAACAACCAAGAGACTGAGAACCACTGACCTGAAACAAAACGGACTCTGCATGCAAAGAGCACCAGGAATGCAATTTGTGTTTTTCATGTTTTCAAAACCTGTTGGCCACACTTGTGAACATGAGGCATTAGTGAGTTACAATACCCAAAAGGTATGTGTAATTTTTCTTTTTTTTTCCTGCCTAAGGAATTGCAGCTGTTTTTCATTTAATGATGAATCTGTTTGCTTTCAGGAATTTCCTGTGTCTTTGTTTTGGGTATCAAAACTAATGCTTTTACACATGCGTGTGTGGGAGTTTGTCTTAGTGCACATGTGTGTGCACATATTTGCATTTAAGAGGACAAGATCCATCAAAAGTAGAGAAGGAGAGAGAAAGGTAGTGTTGGCACATCAATGCAAAATACATCTATAATAAGTACAGTGGATGGGGCTGCCAATAAAAGCTTACCCTTTTATATTTTCTATGGAACACATTTCAGAAACAGTAAGAGCACTTTGATGCACTTAAGAGTTTACACTGCACTGCTACTAATGTATACACCCAAAAAATTGGCTGATTATTTCTGAAAAGGACAATATCAGCTTAATCATTAAAAAAAAAAAAAAAATCTTTGTACAAAAGTACATGGTAAAAAAAAAAGGGAGCTAGTTATAGTGATAACAAGTTGGATTGTGCAAAAATACTTTGGACACATAAGACATCAGGAAGTCAAAAGTTCAACCATATGAATGTAAATCAGTTGGAATCCCCAAAATGTTTTGTACTTCCTGTTAGGCTCCAAGCATCACACTGTCACAACGGATGAATCATTGTTGACCTTTCACACCAAATTCTCCTTTGTATGCTTGACACTTTTGCTAAAATAAAGCACATTTTCAAAAACTACCCAGTTGTCCTTATTGTTCTGCATGAAATCCCATCCTCTCGTTCCCACTTTGTAGATTTCCCTCTCTCTGCCTGTCCGTCTTCCCTTTAACCCCCTGCCTCCCTCTCTCACACAAAGACACACATCTGTAATACTCAAGAGGGACAAGACTTTTCTCCCTTTTCCTTTCAGTGCATCCATCAGAGTCGCCCTTTGAAGTCTTTCCCCTTTTTCCCAAGCACTGTCACCCAGGAGAGTTGTCCCTGACTCTGTTGTAGGTCAGACTGAACATGAACATGTAGCAGTTAAAAGGAAACATACTGGTGTCAGATACCATCCACCTACCAGTCTACAGGCCCACATTGAAATTCTGCGCAATATTTCTGTGCTGAAGCTACTTGGGACGAAAGGCTTAGTTAGTCTGAGGCAAAGATGAATAGATGCCTTGTATGAGATTGTCTACATCTCTCTCTCTCTCTCTCTCTCTCTCTCTCTCTCTCTCTCTCTCGTGTTTGATTGATGTTTTCACCATGGCATTGAAAGGGAAAGATGAATAATGAATGGATCTCACTAGAGTTTATTCCCAAAGTTATTCCCACCCGGAGTATCAGGCGACTTTCAAGAATTGTCCCAAGCAGCACAAAATTCTGTCACAGTGTAAAGAGATTATGACAGCAATGTGAGAGTAATAACCTAAATCTGATGATATGCCTCTGCTTTGCCTCTTTTTGTTTTTAAGTGGGCTATTGATATCATTATGGTGAAGTAACAGTGATTTTAATACATATTATGACCTTAACACTCATTCAAGTACTAAATACAGACTAATGATCTGGATAGGTTATTCATATTTATGCATTTTCAAATTTTTCACAGCTATGAAACTTATTATTCAAAATAATTAATGCACTGTAAGATGTAATTTTCACTTTTCCTGTGGATGCAACAGGATTTGCAGGTTGTCAGTGTGTGCACACCTGCTCTTGTAAAGTGATATATTATGACATAAGCACACTAAGCTGCACTGCATGTTCTCCTCAACCCAGGTTAATCATGAGCTGGTTGATTTCATTTTCAGTGTTGTGTTTGAAATTTTTAAAATTAAAATCCCTGTATTTAAATTTAAAATCAAAATGATTACAGTGACATGTAATGGAAACCGTTTTTTTTTTTTAAAGCAGTAATAACCTTAAGCTGTGGCATGTAATGCAATATCAGTATGTTAACAGTAGTGTGCAATATGCTATTGCCTATCAGTTATTATTGTTTAAATATGCAGTTGTAAGCTGTAAGCATGACCGTGTCTTTTGGTTATTTCACTTCTAACTGCATGTGAGCAACTGTTTTTTCCACTTTAAATGTGGACCATCCATTTCTATGGTGAGTCTTTTAAGAGAGTTGTAGATGTAAGCACTTACCTGAAGCTATGCTCCTGCAGTCACCATGTGCCTTCTGTATAATCATAGCATGCAGGGGGTAGAGTAACTGAACCTTCACACAGCACGGTGCCCATGGCTCTGTACCAGTGTCACAAGGTAAGGACAGTGGCTGCTCAGGCACACATACTGAAGTTAAGTTAAATGTAACAGGCAGGCTGTGTTAAATAAAGGTTAAAGCACTTGACTAAAATGTCAAAACTGAGTCCAAATGACACCATGCAACGCAACATATAGCATATAGCGAGTTCAAGTGGACATCTTGCAATTAGCCCATTAACTCTTTGCAAAATGAGATCCTGGTACCCATTCTAAGCTTAAAAAAAGATAAAGAAAAAGAAAAAGTGGAGCCTCTGGACAGTTGTATATGCATGTGAACCTTTTCTTTGTCTGCTATCCATTCTAAGGTATCAAATGAATTTAACTTGCTAGGATGACATGCCTTGACCTATGGGTGCAGATGAGCAGCAGTAACATCACTGCACTTCTCATAGTTGAGACCTTGAAGACACATCCATGGTTTTGTTACTGGCCAGCATTTCGCTGCTGCATAATGCAAGCCTCCCTGCTCTGATAGCTGTGTTTTGTCTTTGTTCTCTTCCCACTCCCCGCTCCCTGCCTCTCACTCTTGGGACAACATGTGAACAACACAACAAACTGGTGGTGGGTGCCGGGAGAATTGCTGCTGGTGATGTGTACGTGTCACTTTGTGTGCATGTGTTTGTGTGTGTGTGAGTGCGTCTGTTTATGTCTGTGTTATGTAGAGCAAGACAAAGAGCATGAAAAAGCTTACTGCATGTTGGAAAAAATAAAAGTGTGTTTATGTGTGTATCACTGTGTGTGTATGAATGTGCATGTGACACCATGTGTCCTTGTATCTTTATTTCTGTTCAATGGAGTGTGTGCATATGGGTGTACAAAAAGATGCCGGTGCCTGTGTATGCAAAAGGGACCATACCTACAGTTTGTGTTAAAGTGTGCATTTTATAGGTTTGACTATGCGCCTGAGTTAAAGGCATGGATAATTTTTTTTAATTTTTGAAATGTTAACTTTTCCTCACAGACTACTTCCTTGGTATCTATGGTCTTTATGAACTCCCCACCATGAACCCAAAGAGTGTAGTTCAGTGGACAAATCTCTGCAGTAAGTGGCCCATGCTCCTGGGTATTTTATCACAGTCCATTTAATGGGCCCGTCGAGGCAGGGCTATGTAGGCATTGAGCACATATCTCTACCGCTGCACCTACACCATAGTAGCAATTCTTTTTTTCTCCACAGGATACACAGCATGGTGCTGTGGGCATAGTGGTAACCTCTGCTTCAAGGCTGGCCTTCCACAGGGAACACTGCATGTCTATATCTGCTGCTACTCCTCTGCCACACACTTTATTTATTTAGTTATATATTTATTAATGCCATCAATGCCCTGTGCCCTAAAATGAAACCAAACATTGCCTCTTTCAAATGTATCACTGTGTCGTTCAAAAACACCAATGTGGTGTATAAACTGGCACATCAAGCTATAGGCTAAAATGCTGAGTCCAAGAAACCTGCTTTCTGCAAACTGGGCTGGCTTCCTTTGCCTTTTCTGCTTACCCTTACACTTTATCTGCATGCAATATTTACTCAAGACATCGGCCTTCAACACTCAGATGAGAAGATGCTGCCCTCTTTTTTCCATGCTGATTTCTGCTTCTTACTGAATGTTGGCTTGATTAATATTACTCATCCATTGAAAATACTATCCATAAAGTTGTCTTTTATGATAAATGAGAGCCATGTAAACAGGGGATATGGGATATGTAAATGACTGCTTCTTTGGTTTGCCGCTTGGTCCCTCGTCAGATATCACATAGGAGGATTCTCCATGTCTTGGATACAGAAGAGAAGGAGGGTGATATGAAAGGGGCTCCTGGGGGGGTTTGCTCATGCAGGCATATTACAGTAGGGTTTAATTCGCCAAATGATTCTGGCAGTTGTTCTATCAAAGGGAAATGCAAAATGAACCTGATGTACATATGGTAGTCATATGTCGGAATAACTGATGCATCATGTAATTTTAAATAATGGGCTGCCTGTTTGTATTTGTATGACGTGGATACAGTTTAGAATCTCACGCTCAGGAATTTACAATAAAGCATTACTAATTAACCTTTGCACAAAGATTGGACAATGCTTGAAGTTGTGCTCATTGAATGATCATGACAAGTAGATTTGGAATTCCTTTGGATTGCTAATGAAATGCTGCCTGAACAGATTAAAGGGTGACTGGCTGCGAGCAGAGTTCAAAATAAGATCACAATAACCTGTCATGTCACTCATTCTCTTTATCTAAAACATACATCTATTGGGCCCATGATATAAAACCTGCAACTTCACAACTGTAAAGTGAAGCGTGGCAGTGTAGCATGGTGGTGTATTTTTGGATGTCAACCCCCCCCCCCTTAATATTTTTCAGAATTTGTGATGGCTGACAATTTTGAGCAATGCATTTCACAGTGGATTACTTCACCAACACAGATCAGTATCCACTTCTTCTGGCTCACTTAACAGGCTTGCTATGTCCCTTTCTGTTTCAACATTTTTTTGCAGCAACACAGCATAAAAATGCTGTCTCCTTTTGTCTGTAAGTGTAATATGAACTGATGAGTTAGTGTCCCAACATGCAGAACACTGTAAACATAAATCATGGTTTCTCTTGGTAGTGTCAGTGTTATCTGTATTAAACATATGAATAATTTAGATGACATAATATACATCTTATTGTGAAAAAAAACTAAATGTTAATCATAAGTCACAAGAACACAGTAATTTGTTTTAAAATAGATCTTAGTTTTCCATATTATTTGCACAGTTTGAGAAACTTGCTCTGTCCGCCTACATAATAATTTTCTTTAACAGCCCTCGAGAAGTTAGATTTTGTTGGGTTGCATGCCATATGCAGAGGGATTTTGGTGAAATGCCCCAGGGGAGCTAAAAGAAAACAATGAATTCTAAGTTAGTGACCAGCAGCACGGTGGCTATAAAGGCTAACAAAAAAGCAAGCTGGGCTAATGCTAGCTCCATGTCCACGCCTCAGAAGCATGCATCAGACCCCCAGCCACCTGACTCTATTGACAAGGAAGTGGCAAGAGGTTTAGCTAAGATGTCGAAGTTAATCAAGGACACATCTGAAGCCCAGGACAGGAAACTAGATGATATCAAGAGATCCACTTCTGTAGTGGAAACCCCCTTCCCATCTTCTATCAAAAATAAGGGTGATCAGCTCAGATAAAAACCAGATGATAAGGGGAAGAAGAAACAACCTATGACTCATCAATTTCCCTTAGGAGTGTGAGAGGGATGACGCCCATGCACCTCTCTGCAGTTCTATGCAACAGATACGGCAAATCGATTTCCCGAAGAAACTGGAGATCGACAGAGTGCATAGGACAGAAGCCAATCATTAACCGGAGCTGGGCCAGTCACCAAGGATGTGGGCACTCAAAGTGAGCTTCCTGCGGTTTTAGTACAGGGAGCGCATTGTGGAAGCAGCACACAAAGGAAAGGTCAGCTGGAATGGGCATAACATAATGGTGTTTTCCAGTCACTCCAAGATGGTCAGTGACATGTGCCTGTACTTCATGAATGCATAAAGTTCTGCTTGGAGTTGGAGGATCCAAAAAAAGCACTCATCTTCATTCGCTGCCTTGGTTAATACAAATCACCACCCATTTCCATGCTGATACAGGACGTGTCCAGGTTATTTATTTATTTTTTTTATAACAGACACTACTTCCATATTTTACCATTACAGATTTTCTCTCCCTGACTGTACTGACTTTCTGTTCCCTTCTGCTGATGTGGACGAGTTGTGAAGTGATGATGCAGTGGTTTGGATTAATACAGACAGTTTATATTTTACTTTTTACAAATAATGGTTTATGTTTTTGACAAACATTTCAGGATTTGCTGTGGACCACGGAGAGAGATTTGACGTTTAGATTTTGTATTTTTGTTTTTATTGTTCATTTTCTCCTCTTGGTATAGTTTATTTGATTGAATGGAGCTCTGTTTTCATTGTTTTTCTGGTAGTAATGGAGGTACAGAATTTAAATATAGCTAGACATTTATCCATTCATTGTCAGTCAGTAACTGTAGTTTGAACTTCATGGCATGAGATGTTAGGGGCCTTAATCATTCCATCAAAAAGTGTTTTAAGTTTTATTAAATCAAGGCAATGTAATAATGCAGGAGACCCATTTGCTATCTCAGAAATCACAAATTATGTTGAGACTGGCTTGGCTTTGTTGCTGCCTCAGGTGGGAGTAGTAAGAGCAGGGGAGTTGTCACATTAGTTAATAAATGCTCACAATTCAGGTGTCTCATAGAGAGTGGGACTGAGATCCAAGGCTATAAAGTTATATTAGCAAATGTGTACGCCCCAAACATGACCCAGCATTTATAGGACAGCTTAAGAGCAGACTCATGGACTTGAGAGACTCTCCAGTGGTCATGGGTGGGGACTTTATGTGGTACTGGATCCAATTCTAGATCATAGCACATCTGCACTCTATCCTTCAAGAACTTTTGTTTTGTTATGTTTTGAAGGACACATGTAAAACATCTAGATTAGTAGATACATGGCGCATATGTAACCCTTTGAGTAGGGACTAGGGGCCCTATCTTGCGCCAGACTCCCTAAACCCGCTATTTGTGGATTTAAGATTCAGGAAGAGGCGTTCCCCCGTAAAAGTTGCTATCTTGTGCACCTCCCGCTATCCGCAAATCACCTCCGCTACCCGCTATATTATGCATAGGCGTGTTTTGGGCGTTACGCCAGTTAAACCAATCAGTGTGCCAGGTGCCATTGCCTTTAAGGGCAGGATGCGCTATCCTAAATCCTAAATCCTAAACCCGCGATGGAGAGAGGGAGGTAGATTTTCTCAGGGGTTCTACTGAGGCTAAAGCAAGTTGGCTTCATATACATATTATATATTATATTATAGGCGAGTTAATTCGGGAGGTGGAGCCACATGTGTCCAAGTGGACGTGTCACAAGGTTGTACTGATTGAGTAAAGTCCCCGGGCCACACCACAGACACACAAGAGGCAGAGGTGGAACTATGTGTAAACTAATTTATTGACAAGGTAGATTGGGCAAATAAAATATTGAAAATAAAAATATAGCACAGCTGCTGGCTTATGATAAAACAATAAAACGTGCTGGCGTAAGTGTCCAATTAAAACAGTCTTTCCTCTAAACAGTCTATATGAGTAATATACTCAGTCCATTCCGGCGGCGTCCCAGTATCAGTCCGACCGTGTGCGTGGCGAGGCTCCGTCGGGGCGCGCATTGAAGCCGCCTGGGCACGCTCTCGTAACAGCCCAAACTTTAGGGATAGCGGATAGCGGGTGGTTCTGACCACCCGCTATCCGCTTTCCCTAAAGTGTGTGCGCAAGATAGCAACTTTAGGGATAGCGCATGAAACACAGCCCAAACTTTAGGGATAGCGGATAGCGGGTGGTTCTGACCACCCGCTATCCGCTTTCCCTAAAGTGTGTGCGCAAGATAGCAACTTTAGGGATAGCGCATGAAACACGCCCACGGACACACCTCCAGGCGCAAATGACGGAGTTGGCATAACGGATAGCGGGTAGCGGGTGGCGCAAGATACCGTTTAGGGATAGCGGAAGTTCCTAAATCCGCAATTTGCGGGAAGCGGGTAGTGGCAGCGAATAGCGGGTGGCACAAGATAGGGCCCTACATCTTTTACTCCACACATCACTGTACTTTCTTTAGAATACATTTTTTTTTTATTGTTATATGTAACCATGCATCTCCCATAGATTGCCCAGGTGGAGAATGAATTCTACCCTGTTATTGCAGTTGAATTTCAGGGAATAAATGAGAGCTCAAATTCATCTTTACAGGGAGACCAATCTAGATTCTGTGCCATGCCTAGCAATAGCGTGGAAAGCTTTCAAGGCATTCGTCAGAGGCCATATTACTCAACGCGCCTCCTTTAAGAAGAAAGAAAACACAGCTAGGCAGTTGGATCTTGAAAAACAGCTTGAGATTGGTGAGACTAACGTTGAACAAAGCATGTCTCCTGATAAGATGACTTAGCTGACCAGGCTGAAATACGAACTCCACACTTTTCTCTCTTGCAAGACCAAATTTTCTCTCTTCGAAGTGAGGCTGAAACAGTTTGAGGAGGGTGAGAGGAAGCTAAGAAACTTATATCCTGCTTCTGATACATAAAAGGAGGTATGTCCTCTATACCAGCCATCAGAGGGCAGGACGGTGAATTACTTATAGTAAGGAAATGATTACAGTTGGATAGGCAAGAGACAGTTGCATTCCTCTCTCTTTTAATCTTCCTTCTCTTTCTGATAAGCAGGTCACCAGATCACAGCTTGATCTACCATTAACCAAACAGGAAATCATTGATTTTTTAAAGCATTTGCTGTCTGTTTAAAGCCCTTGGCCTAGACGGACAGCCGAGTTCTGTGAGAGGATGACAATGCTCAGCGCCTCATTGGCATTATGTGGGCAAAACAGAGTGACAGCTCCTCTGCTGCAGCTGTTTCATTACACACTGAGAAGGCATTTGTTTGGCTCGAGTGGCAATAACTGTTCCCCACCCTAGACACCTTTGTCTTCGGTAGCAATTTCTTTGCCTGGATTAAGTTTATATACTCAACCAAAAACCTGTGTTTCTCAGTGATGGTGTTATTTCTCCATCACTTGACCTTGCCAGAGGAACCAAACAGGGGTGACCGCTCTCTCCTCTCTACTTTGTACTTGCCCTGGGGCCATTAACTTTGGCTCAGGCTTTCCGGGCATCCAGATTAGAAAGATAGCTGGTAAGCTAATGCTATCATTAAACAATTATTTGTATCTAAACCAGAATGCTCCCTACCTTCCTTGCTAAAGATTATCAATAGGTTTGCTGAAATTTCAGTGTATAAAGTCAACTTGTCAAAATCAGAGGCACTCCCCTTAACAAAATATTGCCCTAAGTCACTCTTCCTTTTTTGCAACTTCTGGCCTGAAAAGAGCGTGAAATATCTGGGTATGACCTTCCCTCCTTCATTGTCTGATTTGATCGAGTGCAATTTTGAGCCCTTAGTGACAAAATTCAGTTCTGATATTTAGCAATCAGCTCCTCTCTCTCTCTCTCTCTCTCTCTCTCTCTCTCTCTCTCTCTCTCTCTATCTCACTTTCTCTCTCCGTGGGGCAGTGAAATGTTATTACAATGAACTGTGCCTCCCAAGGCATTTGTTGATGTAGATCTTTTGCTTCTCCTCTGTTGTCACCCCCCTGTAAGATTTGTTGCAATGCATATTAGACACTTCAGGGCAGGGCTAAGCGGCCTCAGTCATGTTGCTTTTTTTAAGATTTTTTTTTTTTTTTTTTTTTTTTGGCTTTTGCTTTATTTGATAATTAGAGAGAAACAGGAAAGACAGGGGAGAGAGAGGAGATGACATGCAACAAATGGCCTGGCTTTGGATTTGAAACCAGGCCGCTGTGGTAAGAACTCAGCTTTGATAAGTGGTCTACCAGATAAGCTACTGGGGCGTCCCTCCATGTTGGTTCTTAAATCAGACACCAGTACATATGTCTTGGTGTCTGGGGAAGATATCATTTCATAGATTGTCACTGGGAACTGATCTTAAGGTTAATTTCACAGAGGATGTCTGGAGCTTAATTCCTAGGAACATCAAGATGTCATGAGAACTGAAATCAAAACTTATTTCATTCAAGATATTTAATAGAGTTGGACTCCATCGAGGGTGGGGCTAGCCAATAGTGCGAGGTGCTCAAGGTGTGATCAGGATCACACCACTTTGCTTCATTTGCTGTTGGGTTGCCCAAAGGTGCAGGAGTTCTGTTCATTCATCCATGATCACAATGAAGACCATTTGATCCCCTCCAAAGTGGATTGGATTCAAACTGCACTTATGCTTGCAAGGAGAATGATTACTACAAACTGGAAAATCTCCATATTTCTCTTAGCATTTTTGTTTATCATCCAGTTGGGGAAAATTGCTACTCTGGAAAAGCATCTCAATAATACCAACCTCTTGGACTTATTGTTTGGATTGTAACTCCATGCATGTACGACAGAATTTCACCTATACACTTGTAAACAATATTTGTTATCACACTGTAGTTTATGGGTGTAAAGGTTAGCTGACATCAAGACTAGGGGTGGACAATATGGCAAAAATATACCACTTTTATTTATTTATTTTTTAAAATTATTTTATTTTATTTTTTTTGGCCTTGTATCCTCTGGCAGTGTGGCTGAGGCTGAGGCCCTCACATAAGATCCCCTTCCAGTTTCCCTTTGGCCATGCTCTTTGGGGCTCTGTCTTTTGAGGTGGTTAAAATGTATGTTGTATTGCCATCTGACACACAAACCGTGTCTGCAAATAACATTAACTGTCATTTACGCTGCATTGATTTTGGACAATGCACACCAGTTCATATTATCAATGCTAAATTTATCTTAGGAACCATTTCTTCAGTGTTGTCAGCTATATTCTGCTATGTTGCCAAATAAGAAAGTGGGAAGGACAGAAATGCAAGGTTCTACCTACTGTTTGCTAGTATTGATTTATTGGCAGGACTGCTGAGGAATGTGCAATATCACTGTAGCACAGAACTCATGTTTTCTTAATAAAGGCAGGAGACATAGGACATCATGGAAACATTTTAATCATTCATGATCTAATGCCATCAGATCACACACACCCAATCTAGACTTATATTATTTGTTATGATCAACGGATTGGTAATGGTGCAACATTTTATCTTATTTTGTTTTGATATGTATATATAGTTATATCAATATATCTGTTCTCTATAATACATCTGTATCAATATAATTCCTGTGATCACAACTGCCTCAGGTCCTCTTGGATGTCTTTGTTGCTGGTTTCAAAAAACTCAAATGACGCACAAATCATTCCAAAAATAGGATCTTAGAATCTGATACTCTGCAGTAAGTAGTCCAAGACCTCTTCAAAAATGCAGCCACTCAGATCAGTTTGCTTTTGTGCAACAGGCAGTGTCCACTGTCAAGTACGTTGTGGTCTCAAATCAGCTCTTCAGTCACACTAAGCACTCTAAAGAACACACGTTATCAATAACACACTATAGCTGACCCACATCAAACCCAGTGGGAGTCGGCCTATGACAACGGTTCAGGATAGCCAGCGTGACTCCTGGGAGCAGGTGTCCATCCTAGTATCACGTAGCTGTCTTCCTGCTGAGATAATATACAATCATTGCAGGGACTGTGAGAAAAGATATGGACCTATTGATTCCTACAGGCACATTTCCGGGAATTCATGACCTACCGCAGACTGGGAGAATTCCTCAGCAGATGAGGGTAAATTTATGGGTCGCAGACAGAGTGCTAAAGCAAAGTAAAGCTCATGATTGACTGCAAGGTGGTGTCATGGGGCTAAAATAAAAAGAGTCCAGATGGGAGAATGAGCTAAATTCATAAAGTTGACAACTATGAGTGATGAAAAAAATGGGTTCACATTACTTTTTTTTCCCACTTCAGTTTGCACATGGTACATGTAAATGTATTTTGCAATATAATGTAAAACTGATTCTTGTTTGTACAGGCTGTACAAACAATCTGCAAGCCAAAGGAACCACACTGGACAATGTTTGTGTTTTTTTTTTGCAAAAATTCATATTCAGTAAAAGTTCAAATCAGTGCAAGGTCAAACATGCATTGTGATTATTCCTGCTTACACATGCATGTTAATGGCCACGTGATGACTGAGAGAAAGAGAGAGAAATAAAAAAGGAGGTTGGAGGAATCAGACAGCACAAGAGTGACAGCGTTTCTGCTTCATAAAATAGTGACGACAGCATACGCAGTATCACAACAGCAGCTCAGATGTCAACTCTACTAACATAATTTGGTTCAGAATGTAACTCGGTGAAAAAGGAAAGAGAAAGCACCGACTTACTTGGGATGAGTGTTCATTCTACAGTGGTGGAAAAAAGTTTTCGGACACCCTTAAAATTTTACACAATCTCAAATATTATCATGAAATATTTGTGGAAAAATCTTTTTTGTGTTTCAAAAGGTATGTCTGCATTAGACAGATACAAACAAATACAAATTATATTTTTTGTTTATTGTTTACAAGAAAAACTAACAAAGCTAAATTCTTGACAAATTCTTCTGACCACAGAATCTTCTTCCAGTTCCTGGCTGTCCAGTTCTTGCGTGCCTGGGCCCAACGACACCGGGCTAACCTCTGTCTCTCATTAATCAGGGGCTTCTTGATAGCCTTGTAGGACCTTAAGCCATGATCTAAAAGTCGGGCATGTACAGTGCGGGTGGAACACTGGACACCAGTTTGGTTTGACCACTGATGCTGAGGCTCCTGTGATGTCATTTGGCGGTTTTGCCTGCACATGCGGATCAGGATGCGATCATTTCTTGCTGAAGAAACCCTTGGACGCCCAGATCTTGGTTTGTCTTCCAAGCTGTTGGTTCGTCTGTATTTCTGCAGAGTGTATCCAACTGCTGAAGGACTGCATCTGCACTTCCTGGCTATCTGGCGGCAGCTATACCCTTCCTGGCTGAGAATCTTTATCTTCAGGCATGTTTCCTGCGTTAGGTTCTTTGTTTTAGCCATTATTGTGTCTGAAGAACTTTCAAATGTGCTGGCTTTATATAGACACAAAGCTTGGCAACAAAAATTGTGTCTTTTAATAAAAAGAACGACCTTCATCACTGGTACCAAAATGACCCAATACTCAAAATTTCTTATGTATTTTTATGGAACCAATCAATTTTAAGTTTTTAATGGCTTTTTTAGGATTTGTTTAGTGTTTTGACTGTGACTGTACTAAAAGAAATTGCACCCGAAGACCTAAGAGTGATTCTTACAATATTCTTTCAATATTTCACAAATATATGGGGTGTGCGAAAACTTTTTTTCCACCACTGTATTTCCAAGAAACTGTTGGGCAAAATGTCATATTTAAGACGTTCACATGTGATATCCAAGAAGCCATCTAGTCAAAGACCCCCGTCCTTATTGCATAACTGCATAAGCTAATGGTTCGATCAGAGCAACATAAATCCGCCACTACACCTTTACAGCCCCTTTTCATCAGATAAAGCAGAGTTCTCGACTCCCTCTCATAATAAATCAAGTAAAGAACTAATCATAATCACTTCTGTAAATCAAGTAAAACTTTCTCTGTGCTGGGCCACAACAGTACATGAGTAGAGCAAAAACAAAAGAAGAAGAAGAAGAAGAAGAAGAAGAAGAAGAAGAAGAAGAAGAAGAAGAAGAAGAAGAAGAAGAAGAAGAAGAAGAGGAAAAGAAAGAAGGCCGAAGAAAGTCTGAGTGGGTATTTTGAATATGTAGCCAGCAGCGGAGGCTGACTGTGGAAAGAACCAACACCTCAGCTCTGTGAAAAATGGAAGATGTTTCTGATGTGTGTCTGTTTGCTTATTCATGATTTATTCATTTTCTTCCCTTGGCTTAACATGCCAAAGGCGTTTTGCTTTGGCTATCTCCAGGCACAAGAGGATGTCTGTCAGTCACCGAGCAAAATTGGAGAACCAAACAGACTGCTCACCTACTATCCAGTACTTTAGTTGGAAAGATAACGCAAATATCTATAGCTGTCACGTACTTACACACGCAATACCCCCTACACCCCTGCCGCAAAATATGTTTAATAAATAAATAAACAAAATTAAAACACACACACACACACACACACGCGCACAGTAAAACACACGCACACACACACACACACACACACACACACACACACGCACGCACACACACACACACACACACACACACACACACACACACACACACACACACACACACACACATTCACATGTCAGTTGCTGAAGATGCCATGCTAAATATAGGATATATTTTTGTGGCTATCGGAGACATTCCAGTTTACACTGAATGGAGATCAACCACACTCCATCTGGAAAATAGATAAAAAAAAAAAAAAAAAAGAGAGAGAGAGACATGATCTGACTTTCATGACTCAGTTTTCAATATCACTAAAAGCATTTTTTTTGTCCCATCCTCAACATAAATCACTCTCAATTTAAGATGAAATAGGTATGAAGTCAAATTTTCAAAAGTTTCCCTCTATGCTGGTAAGCCTTCAGGATGATAAAAACATGATGATTGGGGCTTCAAAGTTAATTTTATACATTTGAAGCAGGTTTATTTTAGTGGAGGCATGCGATTTTGCCTTATTCTCAGTGTCACTCACTAAACTTCAATGATTAAAAAATAAATAAATAAATAAATAAATAAATAATTCAATATTTTCTTCATTATTTTTTGGGGGGGGGAGTACATGCCTCTGTGTACTACATGTATGTGGTATATGGGAGGCACTTGATTCTGCTATATCCTGCTGTTGGTCTGGGAAGGGACTGATCTGATACGTGGTAGATCTACTCTAGTGTTTAGGTAAGGCTAATTTGATATGTATGCCAGTTTTCCACATAGATTTTCCACCTCAAATGTTCAAAAAGACCCCCTGTGTGAATAAGGTCAGCAGGTGTGTCTGTCAATAAGTGTTGAACTGTGATGAACTGGTGACCTGTCCAGGGGGCTTCCTCAGCTTTCTGCTCAATGTATGCTGGGATAGGTGCCAGCCCTCCCCTGAGCCTTAACAGGAATAATTATGTAAAATGAATAAATGAATGTTTGTTTTGCAAATTTGTCCTATCAGTGAGACCCTGTGATGAATAAAATCCAGCTGCACAGCACAAAGTAATTAACATTGCTATTTCCACTAAAAAGAGAAAAATAAAATTCCATTAAAGCTATGTACAAGTGTTCTTTAAAATGGAATGATATACGCAATTCACAGGCATTCACAGGTATATTACAGTGCTCTAATGCACAATTTAATTTGCATAAAGACCTATTTGGAAGGCCTATTTGAAAGTAAGTAAAACAACAACAACATCAACAATGACAACAACAATAATAATAAAGTAGGACCAAATTACAATACGTCAAAAAAAAAAAAAAGAAAAAAAAGAGAAAAAAAATGTTAACTAGCTTTCTGACAAATTAGTGTTGGAAAAATTATTATAAAATCTCAGTAAGTATACATCTCTTGCTATACTGATTTGTATTGCTCTGTTTGTGGCTCAAGTGTCAGCCATTTTTGAATTTTGAAAATGTCTTTACATAAAATGATTTACAAGTGGAAATCAAGTCACTGTTGATTTGGTACTCTGCCACGGGCAGGGACGTTGGCAGGGAAGTAGCCAAACAGTACATGATTGAATGATGATTGGCTTAAGCATCAGTTTGAGAAAAACCTCTTATCATGTCTAAACACATTTTCAATATTTCACTGCCTAACACAGTATTAGTGTGTCAGGCCAACATTTCATTGTTTTTCAGTGTCGCTCAACATTATATTACACAGAATGAATTCAACACAATAGACTACAGTACCTCAGTCAGCCTGACTCAGTGACCATAATTAGGTAAATGAATGAACTAATACATTGTTGGACAAGTAGTGATCAGAAAAAGGAATAAAAGATCCTGCTTATTTTTTCCCCCATTAAATTTAAGCACTAGCTGTATTTTCTGTATGAGAAAAAATGCTGATTGGAAAAATTAACAAATTAATAAATTAATAAATAACCCAAATACAAGTTATGAGCCACAGATGAAACAAATGCATACTTTCTCTCTCTCTGTCGCTGTCTCTGTCTCTCTCTCTCTCTCTCTCTCTCTCTCTCTCTCTCTCTCTATATATATATATATATGTATGTATAGGGGAGCGAGGGGTACAACCTAACGTTTCAGGCCAAATGCAAAAAAATGTAGGATATGTAGGAGTTAGAGAACTCATTTTTTTATACAAGCAACATACACATCTCTGCTACAAATGAACAATTTAACTTTGTTTCTAGAACCTACCATTTCCGTGGAATTTCACCCTAAGTGGAAGAAGAGAAATGTTACAATTAACCCCACAGGTGGGGTTAATTGTAACGAAGCGAGTCTTAGTTGTAACACTTATAGAAAGGTTTGGTTTAACACAGTTTAATACAATCTTATCTACATTCTACTGGGGGATACTGATTGTGTAGGCCATCAGTGGCGTAGTGGAGTCCCCTGCCCCCCCGCGGTGCAGGGGGCCCCCCCCGGGGTGAGGGGCCCTCAATATTAGTGTAACTTTGCAAATTTCGCAGTTAAAAATGCACTGGAAATGGCTCCAAAAGCATGAAATATCAGCTTTTTACACACTTTTTTTCTGAGGGGGGTGTGGGGGAGGTTCAAGCTTGCAGGGTGGGCCCCGAAAACTCAGGTATGCCACTGTGGGCTATCTATCAATAATAATGACGACTGATGATGAATAATGACCAAAAAAATACTTTTATTATATATCTATATCTATATCTATCTATCTATCTATCTATCTATATATATATATAGATATATAGATAGATTTTTTTTTTTTTTTTTTTTTTTTTTTTAAGTGAACAGTCATAATATTGACTATTGCTATTTAAAGTGCACATCTTATCAGGAACACAGTCACTAAACTCCCTCTCTCCATGGAGGTCATGGCCCCAATCTGGCGTTTTCCTCTTGGAGCAAGAACCTGGAAAGTGAATGAGAGTGATAATTGTAATTAGTATTTATATTTATGTATTGGATCTTTATCTTTAATTGCATTTATATGTAGGTATGTATATATATATGTATATTTATTTATTTATTTAGACTCCTCCATGATGATGGAGGCTCACATGTTATATCCACACACACATGCTCCACCTTGTGAGCACACGTACGTGCACGGACGCGCACACACACGCGTGCACGGACGCGCACGCACAGCTACACTACGTAGCTAACATTACTCTTATGTTAGTGACAAATATGCAGTTTTTATTGCGGCTTAGTTGTAACACTGCGTTACAACCAACCCCACTGTGTAGTCACTGGTCTCAAACCTGTCTAGCACTCGCTATGAGTTAGTTAAATGTTTTGAATCAGTGCTATGTTTTAGGCAACATGACGCTTAATACGTTGATGTAAGATTGGATTCAGTAATGCACACACACAGTTCAGTAGTCAAAAAATTATAAGGTTAAAGAAATTCACTTACGTGGTGGTTAAACACACTTGTGCACATATCTCCTCCAAAATGCAGCCAATTCTCCCCAAAATTCGCGCTGGCCTCTCTTATGATTATGTGATGAAATAACCAGAAGCACTTGCCGGTTGACCTTGTGCAACTACCTAAAAAGTCCGTGTTAAAACTAACCCCGCGTTAGGTTTAACCCCGCGCTCCCCTACATATATATATATATATATATATATATATATATATATATATATATATATATATATAGATATACTACTCACAAAAAGTTAGGGATATTTGGCTTTTGGGTGAAATTTATGGAAAATATAAAAAGTTCACGCTACAATGATATTATATCATGAACGTAGGGCATTTAAGTAGAAGCATACACTGGTGATTTCCTCATGTCAAACAATTTCTTGAAACAAAAGCCAACAACAGTGGTGGATATACCACAACAAAAAATGTCAGTGTCAATAACTTGTCATGTGCCCTTGAGCATCAATTACAGCTTGACAACGACGTCTCATGCTGTTCACAAGTCGACTTATTGGGCTCTAGTTTCGCAGACCAGGCGAGGCGGGGGCGTAGCGCAGATGCGCTTCGCCAACTGGGTGTGGCCAGGCGGATTTTCCAAGTTTGGCACGCCGTTCTCGGTGGCGCAAGCACTCTGCCATCCCTCCTACCGGCGCAAGGGAGGAGAGAAGGCGTGGAGTGGGTTTGACACAGCCGATTCACATGTAACCAATCAAATGAGCCCCTGTCCTTGCCTTTAAAATGCGCTGCGCGAAGGCGTAATGAAAGTTTACACAGCTGACATGGAGGTCTACTGCCGCAGGCGGAGCGGAGCCCAGGAGACAGGCGCGGAGCGGAGACCGGCGAGCTGTGCGGACACGTCACCAAAACCTCACAGGCAGGCTTCCGGAATGTCAGGAACATGAACGATGCAATAAATCCCGAAAAAAACACTATTCAATGCTACGATCACAATCAGCACATACATATATCTCCATATCAACTGTCCCGTCACAGCTGATGTCAGATCAAAGGAGATTGGCACCGTTTGTGCTGATCGTGAGGTTTTGGTGATGTGCGCCAGGCAGCCAAACTTCCACTGCGCCAGCCCTGCTCCGCCTTGCGCTGAAAGTAGACGTGGTTTCAGATGGCGAGCTTTTGGCGCACCTCGGCGAAGCCTTTTGGCACGAAACTGTCACTGCGCCGAGCCGAATCTGTCGGCACCTCCCCCTGCTGCGCCGCCACTCCCATATCGGCGAACCTCCGCCTGCGAAACTTGGACACTGTCCGCCTCAGCCGTTTCGCCGGTCAAAACTAGCTCTGCGCGGGGTTCGCCTCACTGCGCCACCCCGCGCTGCGCCGGGAAACTAGAGCCCATTGTCTGCTGAGGCATAGCATCCCACTCTTCTTGAAGGGCGGCCCTCAGGACATTGAGGTTCTGGGGTACAGAGCTCCGGCGACTCAGCTGATCCCATAGGTTTTCTATGGGATTCAGGTCTGGAGATAGTGCAGGCCACTCCATTTGAGGTACCCCAGTCTCCAGCAGCCATTCCCTAATGATACGACCTCAATGAGCTGGAGCATCAAATACCTGATGTGAATTTTGCCGTTAAACTCCTTGTTAGAGAACAGCAACTTGTGAAAAAAGTACTGAAACATTGAACAGTTGGACATGTGCATTCAAAAGTTTACAGAAGGTCAGATTAAGTTCACCTGTAAAGGTTATAATGCATTTTAGGTTCATCCTGAAATTTCACCCGAAAGCTGAATATCCCTAACTTGTTGTGAGTAGTGTATCTATCTATCTATCTATCTATCTATCTATCTATCTATCTATCTATCTATATCTATATCTATATCTATATCTATATATATATATATATATATATATATATATATATTACTGTAAGAGTTAAATGGCATATGTTTCTTGTAAAGCTACTTTTAAATTTATTGCTATGATCAGGTCCCAAAAATTATTTTACATTAGGGTATGCTAAAGAAAAGTCACTAAATGATGACACCTTAATAATTCTCCTAGCTAAGACTGCTTTATGAATTGTCCTTAGGAGCAGAGTTGCTGTAGGTTAGACCTTTTTTGCATCTGATATGAACATGTCATGAAATATGATAACAGGATATGAATCCTCCATTTTAAAGCTGGAGTGGGCTTGAGAAATGACCCCAGGAAAACTTGTGTCGCATCGTGGTCTCTTGAAGGCATCACTATATCCACAGACTTCACCGCCTTATAGATCAACAAAAACACAAATGCAATCACTTCACTGCATGAGTAAAATAATAATATGCTATATCATATGAGTTGCACGTCCAGTATCCTCTCCCAAAAGTATTAGATTGATCGCATGATTATGAATCATCATCCCGAGCTGAAGGCTTCCTTCCACTCTGAACTGCCATTAATATTGCATGGTCCACTTTTACAGCAACCCATTTGTCATGTGTCATGGAACTGCACACACTCTCTCACATTTATAATGTTTGCAATGCCAGACAGGCAGGCACGCACAAAACCAGAGATATCTAGTCCACAGTGCTGTAAAATTACAGCTGGTTGTATCATGACAGGATCATGCCCACTCAACTGTGCTCTAATCCGCCTGTCTTTAGTGTCTCGCATGTATGGGGTAAAACAGGAGAGGTGTCATCTGTTATGGTGGACATGATTATGTCATATATATATATATATATATATATATATATTTTTTTTTTTTTTTTAACTGACATGATGAACCAAAAGAAGACAGTACTATATTGCAGGATCATTCAGCCTCATGAATTTTCTCAGAATTCAATGTCAAGTGAACCTGATGAAATTGTACATGGCATTATTGTAATGCCATATGGAATCCACAAGGAATCGGCACAGATTATTTTAAACATGAAGTAGGATATAACAAGAAAGGATTAACACTGTTGTGTCTTAGGCCAGGTGCACAGCATATCAGAGCTGATTTTGGAATCCCAGATGGTCCCAGACAAATTGTCAAGACCAGAGTAAGAACAGCACATCTTTGCTCACCCAATTCGCCCAGTGTAGTCTAGGACCGTCTGGGAACGTCCCAGTCTTTTCCCAAAATATTGGACATTTTTATCATTGCTCTTGTAATGTGAATGAGTATAACAAGCCAACACATGTCACATTGTCACATTACCCTCTTAGATTGCAGCAGGATATGGGATCATTCTGTTTACTGTAAAGCAGACAGATGAGCAGACAAAGAAAGCGGTCAAGACTGAAACCTTCATTAGGAAAACTGACTCACCTCCACTTCCCTTTGCAATTCTGATTAATCTATCGAAGTACATGCCCCGAACCCTAGCGGTCGTATTCATCTTTCCATCTCCACATATGGATGTGCATACAAAAACTGACTTAATGTATAACTGTGATTCTTTTAACTGGTGGCTATAGCAATACACTAATGATCTACAGTATTTAGCTTTCCTTGCCTAAGCAGTTCAATATATGCACTCACATGTGGCTGAAATGCCTAGTTTCAATGTCTTCTATCTCAAGCAGCACCTAGATATCAGTTAATACCACAAAAAATATGTTTTATTGTTTGTCACAGTGACAGATGTACATTTTTCCCACACAGAATCTTAAGAGCCTCCTTGTTACACATACGCTTCCCTTATGCCCTCTTCTTCACCTTAACCACAGGGGTTCAAATGAGCATCATTAGACTTTATGCCGTGATTATAGACCCGAGAGACAAAATAAAACAGACACATGCAGAGACAGCTACACCATTACATTAGTGCCTGGTCCTATTTATTGCAAAATACCTGAAATATTTGAAATGGATATTGAATTCACTCCCCTGGAGATTTTTGATGAAAGTATCTTAGCTGGAAATCAAAGTGCTTATCAAATAATCGACATGCCTTGCAGCTGCTGGAGAAGTTAGATTTGGGATGACCTCGCAGAGTCCCATGGCTCAACATTTGGCTGGAAATGAGTCGTGATGATAGACGGCAGATGGGCATGCAGACAGGGAGCTGGAGTGAAACTGAGGTTGAAAGCAAAGCTAGAATCAAGAGAAATGAATGGGGGGGGGGGGGGGGGGGGGGTTGGAAATATGAGACATTGAGACTGAAAGAGAGAGAGAGAGAGAGAGAGAGAGAGATTTGAGTCATTGTGCACGTTACAGTAAGTTTTGCCCCCTGTCAAATATACCACGTGTAGGTTTCTATAGATGTGAGTTCAGATAGATTTAACTTGCCTCATCTCTGAATCCCTTGAACTTTACAGATAAAACTCATTAAAATGGAGGATGGAAGAAATGAAAGCAAGAGAAGAAACGTGTGCCACAAACTGAAATCCGACAATGGATGTTTTGAAATAACACTCATTGGGCTCTAGTTTCGCAGACCTGGCGAGGCGGGGGCGTAGCGCAGATGCGCTTCGCCAACTGGGTGTGGCCAGGCGGATTTTCCAAGTTTGGCACACCGTTCTCGGTGGCGCAAGTACTCCGCCGTCCCTCCTACCGGCGCAAGGGAGGAGAGAAGGCGTGGAGTGGGTTTGACACAGCCGATTCACATTTAACCAATCAAATGAGCCCCTGTCCTCGCCTTTAAAATACGCTACGCGAAGGCGTAATGAAAGTTTACACAGCTGACACGGAGGTCTACTGCCGCAGGCGGAGCGGAGCCCAGGAGACAGGCGTGGAGCGGAGACCGGCGAGTTGTGCGCACACGTCACCAAAACCTCACAGGCAGGCTTCCGGAATGTCAGGCACATGAACGATGCAATAAATATCGAAAAAAACACTATTCAATGCTACGATCACAATCAGCACATACATATATCTCCATATCAACTGTCCCGTCACAGCTGATGTCAGATCAAAGGAGATTGGCACCGTTTATGCTGATTGTGAGGTTTTGGTGATGTGCGCCAGCCAGCCAAACTTCCACTGCGCCAACTCCGCTCCGCCTTGCGCGGAAAGTAGACGTGGTTTCAGATGGCGAGCTTTTGGCGCACCTCGGCGAAGCCTTTTGGCACGAAACTGTCACTGCGCCAAGTTGAATCTGCTGACTATATTGCTACATTTAAATCTACATTTCATGTGCACTCGTAAACATGTGTTCATTTTCACTTGAAGTAATGTTCCACACTTTTAGTGATTTTTTTTTTCTTATTATAGTAAATTCCAAGATCCTCCTGTGTCCTCTCATTTAAAGTATACAGTAAGGCTCTATGTTTCCCCTTCCTGTCTCTTAAATCACAATGGCTTTATAGTGAAACTACTACTATATACAAAAAAGAACGAAACAGGCATTGTGAGATTTACGAAATCTGTCAAAAGCCACTGTGACTGGGTCCCGTGTGATGCTGCATCCATTGTGGTGAGGGCATAGTGTGATTTCAGGATGAAACAACCGACTAGATTCACAGTAAATTCAGTCAAATGTATTGTGTGAATTATGGATATTACTACTCTGCTAAAGACTACAGAACAGAATTTCCAAGGGGCTTCATGAAGCAGCAGCAAAATGTAAGGTCAGTATAAAAGACATGTCTATGCTGGGGGAAAAGTCTGTGCACAAACTCTTGAATTCATCCCAAAGAAACTTTCAGCTGCACATTGATCGCCTGACTCGGAACTTGGAAACCAACTTGGAAACTCAGCGCACCTTTCATTCCATTAATCAGGAAGGCCTGGTACTTAGTGGTGATATTTCGCAGAGACAATGTCCTGTTGGCTGCAGGAGAGTGGGGAGGATTGCAGTGCGAAGAACAGACAGCGTAGTCATAAAAGAAAATCAAAGCATAGAGATTTCTTCAGTAACCGTGGCTCAGTAGAGGTGTGGGATGCATTTTGTAGTATGTTTTGTTTCCATTCATTTCATCAAGGGCAGCGCCAATACAAGCGGCAACAAACAAAAGGGCTGTGAGCGATCAATCTCCCACAGTTTAACTGACATTATCTCCGGTTATTTAAAAGATAACATCACTGTCATGCTTTGCAAATTGCTGGGTGAAAAGGCACATTGTCATCCTGGAAAACACCACTCCCACCAAGACAGAAATTCATCATGGGGTGAGAGCAATCACTCAGGTCGTTATGTGAGTGGTTATTATAATTTTTCTAAAGGGTGGGTAGATTGATTCCATGCCAGGAAATGTACCCTCCAACGGCGCAGAGTCACTTGAGTCCTTTAGTCATAGGAAATGTTATCCCATCCCATAATGCCTGCCATGAGTACCAGCTCTTCCCTGTGTTTGTTGCTAAGGTACAGAGAATGCTTTAAGCTGTTTTTGATGTGCCTTTGTTTTTTTTTTTTTTTGTTTTTTTTGGGGTGGGGGGGTGGGGGGGGTAGATAAGTGACTCTCACACTTTCCTAAATTAGCATGTTTATTGCTTGCTGTTGCCCTGCCATGCCTGTTTGCATATCAAACTCTTAGTCTGTACACCCTCCCTCTGTTTGGTTTGAAGTTGTGGGATTGTTACACACACGTTAAGTGGAACTATCCCCGTTCTCACTACGACAATTGTTCTGTTGCAACACTGAGCCCGACATCATGCACCATTGACTCGTTCACATATTAAGGGAGCTCTCTTTGCCTAATTACAGTACTTTCAGATCCTGGAAAATTTGCGCCCTTGCGATCAAAAGAACGTGCTACCTGAAATGCATTTTCTTTTAACCTGTTTCAGCGATACTCATTTAGAAGTGAGTGATAGAAAGCGCTCCACCCCCATTTTTAGACCCATTTAAGGGAGGACAAAGGTTCTTGAGGGGGGGATGAGAGGTCAACAGAAGATGCCATGTTGAAGTGGTATTCATCATCTGAAAGCTGGGAACCTGAAGATTAATTTGACATGCAGCTCAGCACTCTGTGTCAGTTTTTTTCTACTCATAAATCTGTAATAAACAGTGTTTTTTTGAAGGCATTTACAATGTACAGGGGTACAGTAGGAGTCTGTTTCTGTCCCCCATGGTACAGTATACACAAATGTACCACCTAGGGGTAATTATTGGACCTCAATGTAATTATGTGCTGTTTCCTGTAAACGTTAAAGTACAATATCAGGAGACGTTTGTTAGACCAAATACAATGACTTAATAAATAAATAAATAGGTACAATGTTAATTTAAGGTTGATATTAACTTAGTACAACACAATACCATTAAATACAATACTAATACAATTATCCAGTCTATACTGTAGTTACAATATAGGACCAAGACTGGTTTCTATAAGGTACAAACTACAAGGGTACAAAGAAGTAGCCCATGTCAAGGGTAAATATTTATACCTTAGAGGGTACTGCCCCAGGGATGACCCTAAAGGTACAATTACACTCTTTGTTTTCTGAGAGTGTACAATCCAAGGACATAACAGCCATTCCCATGGGGATTTATGTCTCATAAGTTGTTGCAGTTGCAATTTTTGGTTTGATATCATTTGTTAGACAGATTCAGTGCAAAATGTAACCATTTTTGACCACTTGAGGACTGATAAACATGGTCCAGAATCCCTCCATGATACCGCATGAGAACACCCAGACCTTGAGGAACAACACTGCAGCAGCCCATAATGTAATAATGTTTCTGTTCTTAATGTAATGAAAGTCCAGTCAGTTCCATTTTTACATCTTTTACATTTTTTTTTTCCAGTTTATAATGCAATTACCAGCCAATAATGTCATAGCTTATGACATTATTGGCAAGAAGGCTTCAGAAATTTGATTAAATTACTGGCTGCTACAACCATAGAAAAAAAATTATGCTTTCATTTGGTATGAAAAACTTTTGACATTTGGAGATTTCTGTAATATCTTGAGCTGAGAGGTTAAGGGACTTTACATTTTCCCCTCGCCAAAAATTTGTCTAATTTTGGAACAATAGTTACCCCCCTTGTTGACAACTGGCCGTCCATGTCGGAGTTGAAGAAGTTATATTTTTATGGTAAGGCATATTATAGGCCGAATTACAAGTCTAGTATTAAATAAAAAATGTCATAACATTGAGTCATAGGAAGATTAAACTAATAATGTGTGAAATGCTGGCCTTTAAACAAGAAACACAGCTGTACAATGCACTTTTTTGTTTTTGCTATGCACTCTAAATTTGCTCAACCTTTGTGCGTTCAGTTTAAATATTTGGCAGACATGTCACTCAAATTAGGAAAAGATTTTGTCAGATATAGAGCGAACACACTGGTGGAATTTAAATGGCTGCTGTGGGTTCCTGGCATCAGTGGCTGCTAATGTGCAGCATCATTAAATATTCCTCATCAGTTAAATCTCTGTCTCTCTCTCTCTATACTGACAAGACAAAATGAGAAAGAAACCTCAGTACCTGCGGTAAGCAACATCAAAGAAAGTCCCCAAACTGAAGGGTTGAACAGTTTGGGTAATATAACAGAAGAGTAACTCAAGCTACACCCAGTTCATGGTATTTGTTGTTCTAAACCCACACAGTCAAGTACCCACACAGTCAAGAGACACTGGGCTCACAAGAACTGATGTGTTTTCTATTTCCAGCAGCAGCAACAGTGCAGGAGTTTCATTATAATGAACAAAAGGAGAACTGAGCGAAGCGATAGCCACCATGGCAAAAAAGATAAAGAAAGGAGTGGTGCATACATAAAGTCAAACTCATTAATAGAAAATCAAAGGCAAAAGACATCACAGTATTGGAAACACTGTTTGATTTCCAAGTGATCTCTGGGAAAGGCAGGGCAAAAACACCACAGCAGTCGCTGTTTATCACCACAGATGCTGCCAAAACAATAAAAGCAGGATGTGATGGATTACCACTAATATATAAAATAAGCTAATTAGTGTTTATAATCTAATTAACATTTTTTTGCAGACATTAAAGAGGAGGGTGTGGTCTTAATCTCTTGTTCTGATAGTTTTTAATAGCAGTGCAAGGAGATGTTTATCTCCCCATAATGATATGAGTGATTGTTGCAGAAAAATTCAATTCATCTCCATAAGCCAATAATGAGTTACCAACCATATGGGGCTGTGACAATAATAAACATTAGCCATTTTGAGTGTAATTTACAAAATGCATGGATGTTCTTGCCACCAGTAAAATGCAAATGATTCTAATCATCACTGAGATTACTCACAAAACAACAATATCTAATGCGATGCTGATGACTTTTCCCTTATGATATCACAGTCGTATATTGACCCGCATTTTACCCACGGTCGTCAAAGTCCCTGTTCTCTGCACTGTATTCTGGTGCAATCCGCTGCTGCTGCATGGATGTTGGAGTAGGAGACGGAGGGGGAGTTTCAGATGCTGCTGGGTCCCCCAGGTATAAGAAATTAGGTCATGTTATAGAGAGGAATGAGAGATTTTTTGTGTACAATACAGTAATTTATGCAGGTTTTCAGGGTCTCTCTCCTCACAGACTTGGGTGTTCTATCTGAAGAGTTTTTTTTTTTTTTTTCCCCTTCCCTTTTTCCCCTCCTGTATCTCCACGTGCTTAAAACAAATCAGTCCTTGGGAGTATATTTTTGGCATAGCTGTGATACAGTTAATGAGAACAGAGGAACAATGCCTTCCTGCAGCTGAAACATGTTTTTGTCTTGAGGCAGAAGTCCTTGAGAAAACATTATATTATGCATGAAAACCAGGCAGTTCAAATGTCACTCTTATGACACATAAATATGACAGATTTTCCTGTTTTCAGTTATTAACAGCTATCAAATACCAAAACAACTAGAAAAAAAGAGAAAGAAAAAAAGAAAATTGAAAGACCTTGGAGAAAACAGATTATCTTTTCAAGTAATGGTGGTGGCTGCTTGTTTGTGAGTGTATACTAAGGTATGTGTTAAAAAAAAAAAAAAAAAAAAAAAAAAAAACAGGCTGAAGTGAAACTGAAATATCATTTTACACGTCTAACACTCTTAGGTGTTGTGATTCACTGTTGCTCTGTGTTTTGATAAACACCCATTTACTTAACTTTAAAAGTACCCAGAATAAGTAAACACAGTTCTGTGAAGCCAAAATTATGCAACTGAGAAGCCAATATGATCTGAAACAACTCCTGTGGAAAAAAAAAAGTCTGTATTTGTCCCAGTTTTCACTGGGTGCCATGCAAATATGTGCATTGCAAATGAAGTGAGAGCATCCAGTAAACCTACAGGAGAAACTCTGCAGTGATGTATGAGGATTTACGTTTTTATTATATATTGAAAAAAGTGAGGGAAAGTCAATGCCACCCTGTGTGTTTGAATAAGTGCTGGTATGAACCTCTTGAAGCATTATAATAATATAATAATATTATATAATATAATTTTCCTCAACATGCTATAAGATCACATATTACTTCAGGTTCAGAGAATAAATTAGCCATTATAATTGTCTAGAAGAGCTTTAAAAGGCATTTCTGCACACAGTTACACCTTTGGCTTTACTTTGGAGGCAGGTGTCCAATTCACTGAATGTACAAAGCAGCAGGCGCAACTGTGTGTTTCGTAAAAAGCTGCAGGTGAACACTGCTGACAGATATGTGTTCATTTTCTAAAAATACTTGTGGAGATGAATTGCAGATTAAAGTAACAACACAAGTAAGGGAAGAATTTTTAGCCTTGAGAGAAAAGCATTGTGATGATGAAGATGAAGATGATGATGATGATGATGATGATGATGATGGGAATTTGGTTTGAGACCATGAACATTTGATGGAGACTGCAAAGAATAATTAAGGAGTGACCTCATCATTTCACAGACAAAAAATTACATCAGACAACGAAGTCAAATTTGTGTACTAATGCTTATTAAAAGCCCAACAATAATTTACAGTCAGGCATTTCAAATGACTGAGAAAGTCTGTCTCTCTTTACTTGCCAAACAGGTAACAATATGATGGAGAACTATTGTTCGAGCACCAAACATTTCATTGCCTTAAAACAGATACACACACAGAAGGTGAAATCAGGTGAAAATCCGCTGTTGACAGAAGAGGCTTCTTTATCTTTTATTTATATTTCCCAATGCCCTGACAAACAAATCATCAGCTCAAAGTGAGAATATCCGATTTTAAGGCTGCAATTCATAATCATAACATGAACTATGTCATTGTGCAGCATTACGCTCAAACAAACAATGCCACCGTTGCTTCTGTAAAATTTTGAGCAATTGGAAAAGCTGCTCAGTCCCCAAGAGGAGGAGATTCTCAATAGGTTTTTAGGTGAAGAGATTTCTTAGATCTATGTACTAAACACAATGGGACCTTTGACATGTTTTTTTTTTTTTTTTTTTTTTTTTTTCCCTGATGAATACTGACATAATGTGCTTTTATGACAAATTTTGTGGAATCTTTGTGTTAGGCAGATTCATTTTTCTGTGAGCGCTGTCTTTCTGTTGGCCCTGAATTGGTTCCATCCATAATTCTTAACCCAAGAAATTACTGTCCTTTGAAGGAGGGAGAGTATTTAAGGTTAGTGGGGATACCATCCACCGATTTTTATGTGAATTTTGAATTAGTGCATATTTATGTAACCTGAATAGAAAGGCAAAAAAATACTAAATTTCACAAACAAGTTCTTATGCTTGTCTGAAGGTTGGTTGGTTTGCCTGTGGACAAAGATTAAAGGCAATAAAGGCTGATGGAAGCTGTTTACTGGAATAAACAGGGACTTTTATCATGTGTTTCCACTCTGCTGAATGAAGACAAAACATGGCAGTGGGCAAGAGTACACATTTGTAGTACTCCACACATAATGTAATACATTATGTGTGGATGGACTTTTATTTGGCTAAAACCATGTACTCCTCTCAGAGCAAGGAGTTCATCAAATCTCTCCATGTTTGGAAATGTTTGGTTGCCCAGCTTTGGTTATGCAACAGCCTACAGTCATGCACTTTTCAAAATGACTTACATGTGTCTGATGATAATGAACATCGATTCTCATTTTTCTGCTAAAAATTCTAAAATGTTCTTAACATATGCACAAAATCTAGATAAAAACATAGTGACTGCCAAAGCTGTTTGATCCTGATGAAAACAAATGTCAAAACATTCAGCCTTGCACCTTGCCATAAATCAGTTCAATATTAAGCATGTGCTGCTGTGCTTGCCCAGAGGCCTGTCCCAGCTGAGTTGTCCTACACTGAGAGCAGTGGTCTCCTGGTTTTCACTGTGGTTGAGAAGCAAGACACCCATTCCTCTTAGTTTTTGAAGCTTTGAGACAGCTCAGAATGGAGTGTGCAAAAGTGAGCAAAACTCAATCTGAGGAAATGTTTCCTCATACTTGGCACACTAACTGTGCACAAGCATAAGAGTAAACTGACAACGTTCTGTTTCCTCATATGAAAATGTCAATCTTTGCAAGGTCAAAAAACATGTCCTAATAAATTAAAGCAGCGCTGAGACACTGCTGGCATTCAAAAACCTTTAATGGCTTGCAATACTCCTCAGAAGAAGACTGACAAGGCATACAGAATATCCACATTAGAAAAATAAAGCTGTGCCGTCCTGTCTGCACTGTCTAGGACATACTGCAACTGAAAAGAAAGTCACAAGGTCAAGTAGCGAGACAGAAACCAATTTCAAGTTTCATCATGGGCTTCCTCAATAGTTCTGCTCATTTTGTTGACTCACAATTACACAACCAAGAATAATCATAATGATGTACTATTGTTTAAAGAGGGCTTTCTCAAGGTGCGCCCCTCTGGCCAGTGGTCGTCCTCGAGAACGTTTCTGGTGACCTGCGATTAGTTAAGGGGACACAATGAAACACATGTATTATATTTAATTTGGTTCCAATGCAGCTTTTAACTAACCAACATTACACAGTACTTTGCTTGTAAGAATAGTAAAACTGCACCGTCTAGGCTAACCTGTTACATTAGGAATGGTTGCATGGTAACCAGGCATATTGAGTGTATATAACTTACAAGATGCCTACTCGTGAGCCAGATTACATCATCACTGCAGGGAGGTTAGCCGGTTAGTGAGATGGAGGGGCCTGTCATCACCCAAAAAACATTGTGTCACATTGTGGAGAAAAGTGTGTTTTGGGAGAAATGGAACAATACTTACTTTGTTGGTGAGGAACATAAAACTAAACAAACAAAGTGCTCAGCAGTCAGTTTTCACAAATCTGTTTTAGCCTCATTAACTACAAATTATATTTATTTTACACTACTGGCTGCAAACCACTTCCAAAGCAGAAACTGTAGACATGCACCTTTGCCATTAAACATCTACAAATGGACAAATAATATTATTATCTTTAAGAAAACACAACAAACATTTCTCACATGCTCCACAATGTGCATGACCTATGGTCTAGAATAGGCGATTAAAGAAAAGATTTGTTTTGGAATTATTTTATGTTCCATTTTTTCTTGGGCAGCCCTCAATCCACTGGTGGGTCCCTATATTGGCCCTTATTCATCAAAATTTTGAGAAGCCCTGGTTTAAAGTCACCTGTGGCCACAGGAAGTTTCTATTCCACTACTTTCAGTACTTTTTTGACCTATAATGACAGCTATAGCGACTCAAAACTCACATCAGAGCACTCTTACCGATGAATGATGTCTGCCCTCTCATGAACCTTGATTAAGATTACCTCGATGGTGTAACTGGGGTGAGGATGATCATAGTGCTGCAGAACCATGCATTTCAAGCACCTCCGAGTCAGCTATAGAATACAAACTCACTGTGTAGTGGTGGGAACAGAGTAGAAAAAAAGAAACTGCATCAGCATACTGCTGACTGGACTAAAAAGAATCCCATCAACTATGAAACTGTCAAGAGTGACTTACTCACACACATATGCACACACTCACACACAAACACATACACAAACACACACACATAATTTGCACTAATTAATGCAAGCTATTGTTCATGTTTTTACCAGCTAATGTGGCCAGATCCTCCTGAAGCAGTTATGTAACTAGGCAGAATAATGACGTAACATGTATGAATGCCATAGCAGGATCCAAGACACACACTGTCCCATAAGCAAACAGAAATTTTATATACTGATATTTGGTGCATGGCACATGTTTCTTCAGATTCTTGATATCCAAGTTGACTTTCATTAAGCTGCGGACTCTCATTTGAAGTATTTTTGCAATTGGGATCCTAGAATGAAAAGATATTTTTATTATGTATTAAATTGCTGAGATGCCATACTTGAAAACTGGCAGACACACAAAGTGACAGCTACTGGTCTGGAGTGCATGGCTCAGTTAATAACCTGCATTGCAGAATTGTTATGTATGCCCAAATGTGATCATATTAATGCTTGACAACACATTTTGTTCAAGAGAAGAGGCTGTTCAGGTTTTTGGCCCAGCTCTTACAATCTTGCTTAGGATTCTGAGATTTTTTATTTATTTATTTATTTTATTTTATTTTTTTATCACCACATGTAGTTGTCTCTCCATTTGAACTGTAGCTGAATGAGGCCTAATCTCTTTTTGGTTGAAAATCTTAACAGTTGTTATCATCCCAGAGTGCCACTGTCTCTCTTGCTCTCCTTGCTGTGGTGAGCAAAGTGGCTTAGACAGGGAATGATTCCTCTGTACAGCTGCACAGATAGCATGGACATTTCAAAGAAGCTTAAGCACATTTAAGGTTAGGGGGAAAAAACTGTTTACAATAAACTGAGTGCCTGTGGTGTGAGAATGGGATGATATCAGCATAAATAGCTCTGTGGCAACCCATCACAAAGAGCTTATTCTGTTGAAAGCTGTACATACAGTATCTCGCCTTTACAATGCTTGGATATTATGGAACTATTGCAGAACTATTACCTACAGTATGATATAGAGTAGCAGATTATGAGCGCCAGCAGTAAACAAAGCATGACGCAAGCTGCCTACGCCTCGTGCTGCACTTCTATTATAACCACTGAAACTGAAAAATATTGTAGCTGCAGACTGCATGATAAAACTGGGATTGATGATACTACATTATTTGTGTATGGTTAGTCTCTCTCTCTCTCTTGCTGGCTCATATACTCAACCCTTCAGGAGGACTTGCTGTAGATGTTGTACTACTGCACCATTACTCAAGCCTCTCAGGCAAAACATCTGTTCCAGGCCAACCGGCCTTGAAATTGGTCATGATCCTTCAACACTAAAAAAAAAAAAAAAAAAAAAAAAAAAAAGACAAAGAAAAACAATTCCACAGCTGGATGACTTATTTCCAGAGCATCAGTACATGATGAATTGTTGCGCTCACGCACTTTTGCATCGGTGGGACTTAAATTTGTGTCTTAATGTTTGATGCCTGTATTATATTGTCCTTTCATTCTATGCCTTGTACTTTCTAGCAAGTGTGTGTATGTAAATGCCAAACAAAATCCCATTTTCTAATCCAAGAAGAGTTTCACGGGATAACAGTTAAGGATATCTGCATGTTTGATTGAATTTTGTGGTGATACTAGATGGGACCCATTGTTCCTTCAACTAAGGAATGGAGGAGAAAATTCACAATCCTATAGAATAAGGATATTAAGTAAAGAATCCTTGGGGGATGGAGGAAGAATGTTTTCCTAGTTAATACATCACTGGTGGGATTCCTGGAGGTCTTATGGAGCCCTTGTAAATCATAATTTCTATCCTGGTGATGGATGGGCTGTGAGACCCCCACAGTTAAACTGTGGTGCTCTGGGAGTCATTGTATCTCAGGAAACATGATTTTCACCAACATGTGTGAGAAATGGCCCATAGCTTGTAATCCCTCCTTTCTCCCCAGTGCATTTGCAAGATCACTTTTTTTTTTTAAACAAATGTATGTAAATAGAGATTGAGGCAGCAGGTCTCAGAGAGGGGGGGAGATGTTACTCTGTATGTGGAATGCACTCAGATATCTTATTTTGGTGTTTATTTAGGGGGTTGAGCAGTTATGTACTGCATTTCTACAGTCGCTGCTCATTAGTGTGAACTATGCTGAAAAATTCGCATAGGTTTTAGCTTGTATTTGAATTGTCCTTTCTAACTTTGTTAATTAACCCCATAAAAGTGTATTTCATGAACTTCTCTCAATGCAATTAAATGTGTGAGATGTGAGGTAGTGGAAGAAACCGCGTCTCAGCTCAATTATTGTCAGTGCGAGATTTCAGAACTTGAATAAAAGAAAACACACACACACACACACACACACACAAATAACTTTTGGTTTGGTTGGTTGTTTACTGAACTGAGCTGAAAGTCCCTATATGTAGAATACAGTTGTCCCTCGTTATAATGCAGTTCACCTTTCGCGACCGCGATTTTTTTAGTGCAATTTTGCATTTTTTTTTTTTTTTTACAGCGCATTGTGTTCTGTGTCCTGATTAGCTAAGGGACTGTAGACCATTGTCAGTCAATCTCCTCCGTGCCGTGTCTCCTGTACACTACAGAATGCGCTCATTCTATAATACTGGACTTCTTTTTCTACGAAGGTTTGAACTTTGAGAGTGTTTAAACAAGAGAGAAAAGTGAGAAAATGTTAATGCCTGTCTGAGAAAAGTGCATAAAGTGTGTAGTGAGGGGTTTTACAGCCTTAAAACATCTATAATAATTGTAGAATAAAGCTGACTACTTCACGGATTTCGCCTATTGCGGATTATTTTTAGAACGTAACTCCCGCGATAAACGAGGGACCACTGTACACTAACCTCAATATACAATGTTATTCTCAATTTAATTTGATAGAGTAATATAATGCAGAAAAAAAAAACAGACAATAGTGATAATTGTTTTTTGCCTCTGTGTTGCTTTCTATGTGTTTACTTGGTGTGCTGATTTGACACAAAACATGCATGACTGACTTGCAGCACAAAAACGAGACCTAAACCAAGAAATGACCAGCCTGTCTCAGTCTAATTGTTTCTTGAAAGCTTCATAATACATTATAATCAAACAAATAAACAGAGAAGTACAGATGCTGTCTAGCTAAGTTACTAAAGTCCTGAAATACACTATATTACCAAAAGTATTCGCTCACCCATTCAAATGATCAGAATCAGGTGTCCTAATCACTTGGCCTGGCCACAGGTGTATAAAATCAAGCACTCAGGCATGCAGACTGTGAAACAAGACATTTGTGAAAGAATGGGCCGCTCTCAGGAGCTCAGTGAATTCCAGCGTGGAACTGTCATAGGATGCCACCTGTGCAACAAATCCAGTCGTGAAATTTCCTCGCTCCTAAATATTCCACAGTCAACTGTCAGCTCTATTATAACAAAATGGAAGCGTTTGGGAACAACAGCAACTCAGCCACGAAGTGGTAGGCCACGTAAAGTGACGGAGAGGGGTCAGCGGATGCTGAAGCGCATAGTGCAAAGAGGTCGCCGACTTTCTGCACAGTCAATTGCTACAGAGCTACAAACTTCATGTGACCTTCAGATTAGCCCAAGTACAGTACGCAGAGAGCTTCATGGAATGGGTTTCCATGGCCGAGCAGCTGCAGCCAAGCCACACATCACCAAGTGCAATGCAAAGCGTCGGATGCAATGGTGTAAAGCACGCCGCCACTGGCCTCTAGAGCAGTGGAGACGCGTTCTCTGGAGTGATGAATCACGCTTTTCCATCTGGCAATCTGATGGACGAGTCTGGGTTTGGAGGTTGCTAGGAGAACGGTACATTTCAGACTGCATTGTGCCGACTGTGAAATTTGGTGGAGGAGGAATTATGGTGTGGGGTTGTTTTTCAGGAGCTGGGCTTGGCCCCTTAGTTCCAGTGAAAGGAACTTTGAATGCTTCAGGATACCAAAACATTTTGGACAATTCCATGCTCCCAACCTTGTGGGAACAGTTTGGAGCGGGCCCCTTCCTCTTCCAACATGACTGTGCACCAGTGCACAAAGCAAGGTCCATAAAGACATGGATGACAGAGTCTGGTGTGGATGCACTTGACTGGCCTGCACAGAGTCCTGACCTGAACCCGAGAGAACACCTTTGGGATGAATTAGAGCGGAGACTGAGAGCTAGGCCTTCTCGACCAACATCAGTGTGTGACCTCACCAATGCGCTTTTGGAAGAATGGTCAAAAATTCCTATAAACACTCTCCTCAACCTTGTGGACAGTCTTCCCAGAAGAGTTGAAGCTGTAATAGCTGCAAAAGGTGGACCGACATCATATTGAACTCTATGGGTTAGGAATGGGATGGCACTTCAGTTCATAGTATGAGTAAAGGCAGGTGAGCGAATACTTTTGGTAATATAGTGTATGTCAAATATCAGAATGAGATATGGTTGGAATAAACTTCATAACTTTATATTTGCTGCTCATATGGCACAATGTTGGAATTTTCAATAATACAAACTCTGCTGTTGGCAAAATCTGACTAAACCATACACCATGCAGAATCCAACTGACAATAAAAAAAAAATAAAATATAATATTATCACTTAGCATTTTTAAATAGGAAGACAAGTAAATCACAAGTAAATCACTGTGTTTGCCAACAACCTCGTGAGGGAATTTGTATATGTAATATTATGTTTACGTATATGTAACACAGAGGCCATGATCTGAAAAGCATCGCAATACACATACACACAATACACAGACCTTAGAGCAAAAGCTATTTATTCTAAACTCTATACCAGTTAAAGCTGTTAAGTTAATAGTGCTAATTGATGTCATGTGGTGACTTTTAATTAAGATTTCCCCTCTGCCCCAGTGTGTATTTTATTGTTTGCTAGTTTGCTTGTCCAGTGCAATCATTACAGTGCTTGTTGCCTCGATCTCTGCACTGCCAAAAAGTAAACAAATTGCCAAAAAAAAAAAAAATGCCAAAAAACAACTTTCCACACACATTTAAAGAAGGATTGGCTTGAAAAAAAATAAATAAAAAAATCTGAGAGAGGCAGCACTCTTTGATTGACTTATGTATAATATTATGGATAATACAGTTCACTTAAAAATTGAACACCGAACACATCTTGTGCCATGGGGAAAATTATTGGTTTTGTTAGGAACTGTGAAATCCTCCAACTCCTGTAATGACTTCATATCTACTGCAGTCTGTGAAGGAAGAAGAATGCATAAAGCATGCATGCTGGTTTCTGCACTGCATGTCTTAATCTTCCTGTAACCTTCAAACTTGCTAAAATTTTTAAATCAGTTAGAGTCAGCTTTTACCCAAGTTTATGTGTCAGGTACTTTATGTTTCTTGTTGACTAATTCACCCCCCACACCCTCCTTATACATCAAAGTTCTTGTGTGAACTGTTTTTTCCCTCCCCAATGTCACATTAACTACAGTAGTTCACACACAACTACAGGTGTGGTTATGATAGCCGAGGGACCAAAAGCACAGGGGAGTTTTTTCAAGATTATAAATGGTGTGCTATAGTTCCCTCAATGTCATCCAAAACAGCTAAAGCGAATGAGTGTAAAATGTGGATTGCTTATATGTTTCATACAGCTAAAACAACCTGGGATCAAACAGACCCCAATGGAAAAAACCTACCAAATATGTACCAAACAGTACCAAAGTACCAAAAACCAGGCACTGAAAAGACATCATCATATTCATTTAATGTTCATCTACTTGTCCCCATTAAATTAGGAGAGGTCATTAAATATAAAGCAAAAAAAAAAAAAAGAAGACGAAGAAAAACAGTGTTAATCATGTATTTAGAGATGTGTTAAACACTGAATGAGATAATAGGAGGGTTAACGTTCCCACAGTAACATTTAATGACACCTGGAAGCAGCCCAGGGTAACTACAGGGCTCCTGCATTTGGCCACTGAGCGACTGCACTTCAGAAGCTGGGGGTGTGGAGGGTGTTTCCCAAGGGCATGTCTGTGGCAGGTGGTGAGGGAGGAGACAGCATTACCTACAGTCATTTTCCTAGTTCAGGCTTTCCCAGCTGGTCAAGGACTCAGGTGAACAGGTCACAGCCCACCCACCCCCCCTGTCTCCACCAGTCATCCATTTCATTGACAGGGAGTCACTGGAATGGGTGCCTGACCACATGGTTCAGATCTTGTTCAGCAGGTTGTTCAATTCTAACGCTATTTTGATATCATTAGTTTGACCAAAAAACACATTTTATATCACTTCAAATGCTAATGTTAACATGTGGCACATTACAGGGGCCCGCTCTCCAGAAATTAGTATTCATAACCTCTATCTCGAGTGTGAGTCTGTGTATCTCTATTGCTGTCTGTGATGTTGGTTGGAATGTTCAATCATGAAAATATTTGCTTCTGTAAATGCCATTCATTCATAAACCATTTTGTGTCACTTGACATTTAAACATGGGTAAAAAATGATCCCACACTGATATTTGATGTTACTTATGGCTCATTACATGACTGGAATATTTATGAATGAGCTGCAGTCACCAAGAGCTGGTGGGAAGAAGAGGCAAGCCATTGTTTCCTCTCTGTTTCTCTGGATCACCATTGCATCAAGCTGTTTTCAGCTGCTTATTTCACATGTTCATAGATCGTGTGCTGTAAACACTTGCTCTGAAGTGTCCTTGAGAAAAAGCGACTCAAGTGAGATCCATTGTTATTGTGATGAAATTACAGAGACACTGAGAAATGTAAGGACTCACAAGTTTTATATTCAGCTGTGGCCTAATTTAAGAGTTGCTGTTATTTTCCTTGGGGTATGTTAAGGTATGAATACTAAAGGTGATTGAGGTAAAATGAAAATTAAACACCACTGAATTTCAGGGGGAAAAAAATCAATCACACCACTGGAAATTGGAGAGCAATGTAAATACCCAAATTCCCCACTTTGCATTTTATTGTTTTATATTCATTTTTCATAATAAGTTGCCAAACTTTTAACACAATCCATGCTTCAGTTGTGTCAATTGTCAAACGTCTCAGTTGCCTCCATTGCCTCCATAACCCGTGTCCCCTCTTTGCCTTTGTACTCTCCTCAGGACTGAAGTGAAAATTAATAATGAATAGAGGCATTCGCCTGGATTCACCTGATTAGCATATCTCTCGGAAGGTGCGGGAACATCTAATATTTTGCTGTCTCAGTATGTGGTAGTTATGATTGGTGCCATATTGATCACAGAAACATTATCAAAGTAACGTAGCAAGTTATTTATTCATAATCCCCAGTTGTGATTTTTTTTCTGCTTGTTTACCAGCGAGTCCAGCTATAGTTAATCGTTTTATAGATCTTAGAATATCTTTCTGTTCACCTTTAAGGCTGTTGCAAATAAGCACTGCCTGCTACCTGTTTTCTGTTAGTAATCAGACCACATATCAGATGAAAAACATGGAAGTTTCCAGTTAAGGTTCAACATCTGAAATGAGAACCCACAAGAACCTCATTATATCATTCACTTGACTGTACTATGGCCTATTTCTGTGCAATCCTTTTTTCCCATTATGGACAGATAGTGAATAATAACTGCACAAAATAGAGGGGAAAATGAAATTCCTATTAGCTCTAATTACTTATCCCATTTATCCTTGGGAATGACATGAAGATTAATGAAGCTCTCCACTATTTTAAGCAAGGTTATTTAAATGAGTGATTTTACTCTCCTTATATCACTGCATTAATCTAAACACAAGACAGGGATGTTTCACTTTTTGTTTTATATCACTTTTGTCTTTTTTATTTAAGATCCCTCTCAGTATTCTTTACCATGCCCTTTAAATAACATCTACAAGAGAATGACTTGAACTGAAATGGCAGTTCATGACAGAAAATGTAAATTGTCTGTTAGTATTGGATGGAATCCAGCCATCTCTTCCAAAATTTAAATTAACATAATAGCTTTGGCCCCTGTTCTCGTGATCAGAAGTCTTTTAAATCAGCCTTTCTGTTTGTCCAAGTTCATGTCATGGTAGGCATAAAGCAAGACCCAACCAACTACATAAATTATGCACAATTGTTTGCCCCTGAAAAAAAAAAATCAATATGTAATTATTAGGCAGGAAACTAGCAGGGTTTATTCTCTCTAAAATGACAATTTTGCATCTGCCTCATACATTCATATGTAAAATTTACTAATACAGTGACAGTTTACAGAGTGTGCAATAACTGAAGGCAGTTGAAAGCAATAAAGAAAATTTTATAATGACTCAAGTGAGTGGTTCATAAGTTAGAGTGCTGAATGAGTGTGTGCTCAAATGCATGCTATGCTAAAAGTAACTTTAGAGGGAACAAAAGCTTCAGTCAAAGTCCATCTGGATGAGTAACATTCTCTTCCGCTTCATTCTCTCTCTCTCTCTCTCTCTCTCTCTATCTTTCTCTCTCCCTCTCTCTCTCTCACTATCCCGGGCTTTAATGTGCCTCCCCTCTTTTGTAGCTTTGTTGATGGGGAAAATTCACAAAGAGAGCAATCTTTGTGTTATATCTGGTAATGGTTGAGTGGAGCAGAGATGGCAGGGTAAAGTGCCAACTGTGTCCTCCTACGCGATAACATTGTCATGTTAGATTACCCATCAGCTCGTTGGCACTGCCCCACATCTCCTTGAACCTGCAACCCTACTGAAGAGCAGCCAACTGCTAATGGTGTTTTGCTACAGAGTGCTGTTGTCTACATACTATGCCGTGCGATATCACACTCTCTATTAAAGCTCTCGTTTGTAGCATGTTGGCCGGAGGAGATTATCATGTACCCAGGCTGGCCTCATCAGAAAAAAAGACACCGGTTGTTTGTTCAAGAGGGTTAAAACAACCAGTATTTGTGTTGCTGGTCTAACATAGGCCGGGTGAGTGGGACCTTAACGAAAGAGGTACCACAACCAAATCAAATTCTGTCGTTTAGGTATGAGGATATATTGCAGCGTTCCATATGCCACAGTGTTTGCCACTGACTTTCTTCAAAACTCCTTGATTTATAAACTGATGATTCCTGATGGCAAATCTTGCTTTACTCGATTATTAATAGCAGGTAAAGCAAATATAAAAAGCTGTTCAAATTGCAGAAGCAGAAATGCTGTGCAGAGGGGTGGGGACACAGGAGTGAAGTTTACTTGCTGAGTGCCATTGTCAGGAGAGAGATTTCTCCCACCATCATCATAGAATGTATCTGCATGTTTTCCAGTTATATTTCTGTCATTTTCACATCACTACATTATGCTCCTTGCAGCACGGATCGGGGTGCTATGCGCTGAACATCTCTAAACTTTAGCCGTGCAGCACATTACTTTTACAACCACTAACTTTGTCTAATCCATTTTATATCCTCAGCTATGTACAGTACAGGTAGCTGGCATGTTGCTGTCACACTTTGTGTTGCTTAGCTATGAGAATAATTCAACATTTCAATAAGGTTCCTAACATTAGTATACTTGTCAAATTTTGCATTATTCCTTATGATAATAAAAAATAATGTTACAAAACTATTCATCTGTAAAAGAGCCATTAATTAGCTATCTTGAGGGTAGGCAACACTAATGATAAACACTGCTGAAGGGCATTCATAATGGTGTATTTTCACCAAACACATATGCATGATATTCAATACTGGCAGCCTTTGGCAGCAAGGTTTTCCTCACATCTCAAGGCTTGAAACACAATATTTCTGCGATAACATTATATTAATACTACCCTGTCAAAGCACTGCAATCTAGATTCCATATCAGCATATTAATTTAATATATTTTAGATCAAATGTCTTGATAGCTGTACAGTGTAGAATAATTTATAGAATGTCTGTGCTTAAAGGGACACACACAAATTTACATTTTCAAGACTGTGTATGAAATAATGTTAGCATCGAGAGTAGCACATGCCTTAGCCCTCCTCTGAGCATTTACACGTCACTCTCCAGACTCACCAGAAAAAAAATTGCAAAAGCAGATTTGTAAAATTTTCCTCCAGTTGGAACCCCCTCGTCCGCATTTCTGGAAAACAGTTCTTTTTAGAAACTCTGTCCCTCGACCCTATACGAGTCTGTGCGTGTCACTGTAGACCTTTTTTGTGTTATAATAATACAACAAAGGCTCTTAAGAACAGGCTTGAACTGATCACTGAGGAGATGGGGAATATTTTTAGATGAAAGATCATAAAAACCTGTAATGAATGTTCACTTTGGGGAAATAGATGTGAATAGTAAATGAAAGACTAATGTGAAAGCATCAACGCAGTGGTTATTTTAGGCCATTTATATTCCTTTATGCAATTGTTAATAAGCTATTGGACTGATTACCAGTGTGGGATGACTATGTCCTTCATGTCATGGACAGTAACACTGGATGGCAGGTGATAAACAATTCCTGTCACATGACAGAATTTCATTTCTCACTGAACTGGGGCGGACTCCAGAGCAGACTGGGACGTTAATGCAGTGGGTGTGCCGAGTGGAAACTGAAAATCCTTTTGGGCACATGGTGAGTTTTTCTGATTTATACTGATTTGTCTTTTGGTTTCCTGTACCTGCTAAAAACTGTGTAAACATGCCGCAACTTTTTTTCAGACAACCCTTTTTCCGTGTTGTACAACAATGACAAATATTTCTGTATCTGCTGTTTGCAGCGCTTCATTGAAGCTACATTACACCTACACTGAGTGAAATATTCAACATGTCATTGTTTTATGGCTGCACCATTACATCAAATAGAAAAACTATCTAAATGACTTGTGCATCATTTTGTCTACATTTCTCTGAAACTCCTCAGGACACATTTGATATCATTGCAAACCATCAGAATTTAAAATAAATTTCTGGGGGTGTGAACTACAACCTCAGCCTCACAGCAATGACATACCAACCCAAGGGAGCAGCAGAGTTGAAGAGTTTAAAGTGTAAAGTTCCCATCATCACTGCTAAAAGGCCTTGAACAAGGCACTGAAGGACTTTGTATTAAAAAAATATAATAATAATACTTTGAATAACATGGCTAATAGCATAAGTGATCTAAGATCCTTGATGGTAGAAAATGTCAGAGTTTAGCAGTATGATACTCACACTATAGATTTGGAGTCACTATCCCTAACCTCCCTAACCACACTGGTGACACAATCACCCATAAATAATGGCACGAGGAGCTGTGAAATGGTTACCATATGCTATATAGATTAACCTTATATAGACTAACCTTTGTTAGCAGCTGAAAGATGAAAAAAATGCATTGTGGCCAAGACAATATAAAACAATCTGAGTCCAGTTTGGGAGGCATGTCTTAAAGACAGTTATAACAGTGACTCTGAAACAAGTAGCAACTAGCAAACAGACTAAATTATTTAAGTTTGTAAGATAAAAGATGTGTTTATAAGCATGATTAAACCTTAAGGCTTATGCTTTTTGTGATCCTGTAAGATTTTTTGGGGTGGAGACGGGAGAACAAAGTGAAGCTGCAATGGCAATACACTGTACCAACAGTAGATCACAACAGTACAATAAAAAACACTGCAGGATGGATGTAACAAAGTGTGAGTGCTCTTCTCTCTTTTGGTCAGCAGTTTTTGAGTGCTTGATCTGGATTTGAACATTTTTTTTGTACTTTCTTTGTTGGTGTTTTTGTAGTTTTGTAGTTGCATGCATCACAGAGTACACCTTTTGTAGGCTCTCCTTTAGCATTGCATTAGGAACTGGCTAATGGTAAACTGCATCATAGCTGTCACAAAATATACACAAAACACAAAATATTTTTCCATTTGTAGCTCATGAGACAGGGCACAGGCATATCATATATGTGCAAGCATGTGGGCCAAACACAATTATCAGCAGTGATGTTAACAGTAACTGCTGCAACTCAAAGGGACTTTATTTCAGTAGTGCTATTGTTAAGGGAGAAATGTTCATAGTATTTAGTCAAGGAATTCCCCACAACTGGGACATTTGCTGTGATAAACGGTGAATGCCAAAATAATAATCAGGCCCATCTTAGGCCTTATTAAGCCAAGATTTTTCAGCTGCAGAACATTATTATCATTATTAGTAGTAGTACTATTCATCTTATTAGTATTAAGGATATGTTTATTTTTACTTGTATGTTGTATAGCCCTGTGTCTTTGTGTGTCCAACAAGGTGTTTATACACTACCTGCATAAAACTACACCTTGTGCATGTGCTTGTGTACTGTGAGCTAATGATGATACAAAATACAAAGCAGTAATGTTATATTTGCCTAATCAGAGTCAGAGTCAAGGAAAAAATGTCCCAGTGGGACAGATGGACTCAGGCTTCCAATGAACAAAGCCCATTTAGGACAAACAGATTATGGGGTTTACTGTAATCTGCACATAATGCAATTTATTCCCTTCTTTATTTCGCACATAATCCACTGCAATCCCATTTAATTTCATTGGCCTACGGATTATTCTCTCTTCAGAAATATAATTGTCTAGCCCTAATGCAGTAGAATACATTGATCACATGGGTGTCTCTTTAAAAAATGGCTCACTGTGTCATTGTGCTAGGTTTCTAAATAAAGCTTTGATGCAGCTTATTAAAATTTGAAAGAAATACGTGAATTATATGTAGAGGTGAAAGTAACGCTGCATGTTCAACAGTTATTCTTCTTATTTTTGGGATAAAGGAAAACTTTTATAATCTGTATTCACCCAGAAGTGGAAAATGTGGACTGATTTAACTGTATAAATGAATTTTATCAGGCACTCAGACAAGATCATTAGCCATGGCAGATCTTTGATTTATTCTCTGTGCCTTGTGCAAGACAAGACTTTCTCCCTCCATTGCTTCATCTTTTTTTGATGAAGTCCAGCCCCTTTCCCTGTAAAAGTGACAGTGTTATTGTTTTTCCCCAGCCCCATATGTCTAATATCCGCTCCTCAAATCTTTCCATTTTTTTTTTCTGATTAATGCATTTTATATTGCGATATTGGCTAGTACAATGAAATGAGACAAGTTCTAAATGAAAAAGAAAGGAGGCATCTAATCTCATCTATTTCCAGTGTGAGTGCTCACATGGACACTGTTGAAATTATGTCTTGAATTTAAATTACTCCACTTGTGAAGTTATGAACTTAATATAAGTTTTTATGATCTATCATTTTGCTTTATTATTTTGATTCAAACCATTCATACCAAATTTTTAAAGACAGTAAAAAAGTGAGGTGAAACTGAGAGACACTTAATCTTAATCATGATTCAGACACAGCAATCTCTACCATCTTTGAGGTGGCTGTGAAAAGCCCTGTGAAGACCTTTGATGGCAACTTCACAAATGTGGCACTGATGAATTCAAGGCTTGAATTAGTTGCTACCTGAGGAGATGGCTTGACTGCTGAGGACCTTGAAGTAGCATCAACCTCCATGGAAAACTTGAAATCCACTGAGGAGGAGCTCAAGGTCTTGTGTACAAGGGAGGTGCAGCAGTATCAGGAGTCAAGTGACACACAAGGCTCTAGGGCAGGAGGAGAAGGTAAGACCTTCAGGAAATGAAGAGCAGAGGTGGTAGTGGATGAGGCAGAGTCACAGCTATGACATGGAGACCAGGTGGGAGCAGTGACCAGAGGAATAGGACTAGGAACCTTTGTAAATTCCTCTTACAATAATGCCTGGCAAAGGAGTGGTTGCACCTACGTAGTCCGGGGGAAGTGAAGGCAGCTGGGGAAGATAGGTCCAGCAGGGCAGTAGGATGAGACAGCAAGGCGCCTGGACCAGATGGGAAAAAATTGTGGACAGGAAGATCTTGTGGACTGACCTCTGGCCACCAGAACAACACCGCATCAAGTTCTTGGACCAGACAATCTACACTGTCCTCCCCCAGTCCATCACACCATACAGCCAAAGAAGGGGGACCCTTGAGCACATCCTGAGCCACTGCCCAAAAGCCCTGGAGGAAGGTTGGTATAGCTGATCGCACGACCACTGTGGAGCCCATCTACAGTGCCATCGCCAGCTACCAGAGGTCAAAAGCACCAAAGTCAACCATCCACTTCATCAGAGCCTGACAGAAGCCAAAAGCACCATTCAAAGCACCATCAGGACTTCTCAACATGACACAAGACTGACAGCTGATGGTTGACTCTGGCAGAAAACTGAAGTTTCCCCAGCACATTGCCATGACCACCCTCAGACCTGACATTGCTGCTGCCAGGGACAACCAAGAGCATTGTCATGCTGGAGCTCACCACATCATGAGAGGAGCGCAAGATGAGACTTTCAAATGGAACAAGGTAAGTACGAGGGCCTAGTCAGTGACTGCCAGAGATACGGCTAGAGGGCAAGGTGTTTGGGTGGTTGGGTTGAAGAGGCTTTGCAGAGCAGGTGTCGAATACCGAGGAAGCTCTGCACACAGCATCACAGTGGAGAGGAGGAGGAGAACCATCTACAACAGCACAAAAGCTGCAGAGAAAGCCTGCAGGTGGCTCTGGATCAGGAGGACAGATTCATAGGAGATTGCTTGGAGGGCACAAGCGGAGGACAGATCAACCTCCGCTGGGAAGCCTGGAAGAGGGTGTCTGATGTGGACCCCAGGTTACATTACTGATGATGTGCCCTAGCTTATAGCATCAGATGATGTTTCACTATAAACTGAAAGTATCACACTATAAATGATGTGTTGCTATCTTGATGCTCTGATCTTGAAAACTATATTTGAATTCATATTTTGCTTTTTTATTCAACATATTGGTGTTTTTTTATTTCTCAAAGGAGGATGAGATTGTGAGAACAAGTTACATTCAATAAACTTGTCAAATGTACTAAATCAGTGTAATAAAAATGAAGAGGGGAGATGCAAGCTAATAAGATGTGTGTCCTCCAGAAGTCAGAGAATACATAAGATTAATCTGACACATGATAGAGAGAAAAAATATGTTGTTCTTGAGAATGGAGTTATATTATGACCAGTTATTTTAAATGCAGCTTCTAGCTGAAGATATAGATTTTGACTTAATGTAAGCGATATAGGAATAGTATGTTCATGCTATTCTAATAAGATAGAGAAATGTTAAATATATCTCTGAGCTACTTAATATAATGTGCCTTTGAAATTACCCCTGTGCATCAAACTAAATGTATTGATGCCATTCTCAATGCATTATTATCTTATGTAACTCACAATGAATAAATGAGTTGCTATCCAGCTGGGTTCAGTGTTGCTCTGTTGTGGCGGCTGCCGAAGTAAATAGCTGAATGACACTTGATCATCAATCAGCAGGAAAACCATATGTGACAATTAAACAGGGAGAATAGTTAATGATGCCCAAGTTGTTTTTGACCTTATTTTTAGTCCATTAAAAGCCTGGGCTATTTATCAATTCCAAATTATGCCATTACCATTAAAACAGATCTTGGAAATGTCACTACTGCATCTATTCATTTCTCAGGTGTGAAGTGATTCATATTCCATTAAGAATATACATAAAGAGTGTCTCTCCTTCTAAAAATAAATTATCCTGACCTTCATAAAAATGAGATTTTAAATGCAAATCACCTCTGGATTGGAGGGAAAGCTTCATCAATGGCTTAGGCATGAATACCAATGATAAATGTGTCTGCCTGGAATCAATAGGTCCCTTTGGATATCCTGTAAAAAAAAAAAAAAAAAAAAACCTAACCTATAAATCCAGTGTAGAATGATTTACCTTCAAAACAAATCTCAGTAATGTTCACACAAGGACAGAAAATGAATAATTAAAAGCTAATTGATATGATATAAATGAACCAAATGCGTTGGAAACACATCATAGCTCCTGTTCTACACTGGTGCTTTAAAATTTTAATATACTGTGTGGACGAAAAAAAAAGATAAACATCCATAAAATATGATGAATAGATTTATTGACTATTTCACCTCAAAATCCTTCCAATGCGGTACAATAAAGGGCATAGACACTCGGTCAGTAATTCCCTGCCAAGATGGGGCAATTCAGACTGAAGATTATTGACTCGTGACAATTTTGCTTCTTCTCTCTCCTTGGCCGTGCACTTTCATCGAGCTCCCCCAGACCCCAAAATCCATCACCGCTCAGAGTGGCATTTCCGAGTCTTGCGACAACGACTATTGCAGCTTATCACAAACACAGGGATAACCACAGGGGGAGATTGGCTAGTCCATCACTATGGGCCACAGGGGCGCCATCTGAACACACCAGTGTCCTGCTGGGCAATCAATCTCCACATATACTTGCTCTGAAACACACATGCACACTCAAACGCACACTCTTAACCATCTTTCGAGAGATCCCCTAAGAGGCCCTCTGGTCTGAGAGACAAAGGGAACAGGAAGAGAGTGCGGCTATCACTCACAGGACAACTGCTGAGTACCCTTTCACAAAGCAATAAAAAAACAGAGTAGCTACTTGACAGAATCATTTAGACACCCAGACACAGTGGGCAGGAGGACTCCTTGACATTGACAGTTGCTTGCACTATCATCCCTGTTGACAGTTGTTTTCGTTATGGAGTTGTCAAGGTATATATGAAACCCAGCACAGCGTCTTACTCCTCTGGGCTTTTGGTGGCTTGACAGATAAATGATATAGTTCCACTGATGTGATTGTAATGGCAATGAGTCACTTAATGCAGCACTATGGTAATCCACTGTCTGTTTAATCTCTGATAGTCTCCAACTTGTAATGGAAAGACTTTCTCACTCTGTTGACGTGCACCAAAACAGACATACACCTCAGTTACATAACTATCGGTGAATTTGTAAATACCTGTAATTCTTGCAAATATATACACTTTCGAGACTTTCTGCGAAAAATAACAGCTCTGGTTGGCTGTAAATAACTTGGCGTTTCTTGAAAGAAGAAGAAGAAAGATGATCTTGTTGGGGGACACACTGTAACAGGTCTGTTTCTCTTTCCAGCGCTGTTTGCTTGCATAAATTACATCTAATCACACTTGTAGAGGTTAAAACTCACAATTCATCTGGTCTCATTTACATAGAATGTATTAAATCATTAATTCACTGTGGCATCAATTTTGAGCCTGTGCGAGACATGTTTGGCACCAGAGGAGAGGCTCCACTGTGACAAAATGTATCTGTGTACGATAAGCAAAATCCCTCAATTTATGAATCACACTCAATCTTATACCAGCTATAAGTCATCTCTTTATTTTATTTTGTGTCTAATCCCATGGGACTATTTGGCATGTTTGATGTGGTATGTTCACACAAAGCGCTATTATCTATGAGTTTTTAGCTGCAAATAAATTGGCTTTTGTGAGGAGGAGTTCAACTGTGGCAATTGAAAACTTAACATAGTTTTTTTTTTTTTTTTTTTTTTTTTTTTTTTTCCCACCTCTAAGCAGTAAACTCCCGTGTCGTACTGCCTTCTCCTCGGGCTGAGTAGGCGTTATGCAGTTGGATTCTCTCCAACCAATTACACCAGTCACTTGAATGAATGGAGTAAATGGTGACAACCTGTAATTATCATTCTAAGTATTTTCTGAAGAGATTCATTCTTTCTGCACCAATGTGTCGAATCAAGATGGACTCTGCCTTTGCTGACAAATCAGTAGGGAATAGATAGAGAAGTGAGGCATTTGAACATGGGCCAGCAGATTCCTCCCACTCCCACCAGGGATGCTCACTCAAGAGTCAATGTTCTGAACTTATTTTTTTTCCTTGGGTTTTTTACACTTTTTGCTCTCCATTTCCACCCCTCTCCACTTCCTGAGTTAAATACATGTCAGTTTCCATTCACTGACTAGGTGAAAGTGAAACCTTCATCCATTTCAAAATAATGTGCATTTCAGTGCTGAGCAGCGCTCACTGCCACCAAAGATAATGTTCGTGGAGCATGTCACTGTCACTCTAACACATGCAATGTAACTTCATTCATGTGTGTATTCTCAAGTCTGCTGTCATTACAAAGCCAGCATCTCTAAAATGAATTTTAGATAAGTGACAGACATCGTATTGCAACCCAGTGTGTTAACGTGTGCAAAGACTATACTGTAGGGTTCTGGGAAAAGGGTTCAGAAATGGTGTTCCCCCCAAAAAATGCAAAGCTGTACTCCAGGGTAATGTCTTATACTCCTTTGAACTACTCAAGCATAAAGAAAAAAAAAAGTTGATTTGACAAGATTACACCAGGATTGGGCTGTCAAAGTGAAACAAAAGCTTTCCATTATCAGGAAAGCAACAGTGTGCACCTCACTGATGCATCATTGAAACATTACAGAAATAAATAACAGCGTTATTTGAGAAGCAGCGATCAATATGTGTCTCGTATAAAGTTGCACTAATGATTACAAAAATAAAAGTTTCTGAGGCTAGTGTTTTCGTTAGCAAGATGCCTAATTTCATTTGGGGTGTTATTTGGTTTCATTTAGGGGCACAATAATTTGATTTATCTTCTCAATTAAGGGTTAATTTCATAACTCTCTAATGGAATTCAGCCCCAGGACTTGTGGCGATTTATTTTCATTTGCATTTTTTGTTTAGGAGCAGATGAGAAAATGTATTTCCCTGTGAGTGAGTGCGGGCGTGCAGATAACTTTGAACCCTACCTGATCCACACGGCGCAGCTAGCTGGCTGACGTTTAAAATCATTTGTGGTCTCATAAAGGCTAATTCAAGATAGCCATAGCACTGCTGGCCTGTCGAAGACAGTGAATATTTCATCTCCTTCCTTATTATTATTATTATTTTTAGACTATTCCCTCTGCCCTCACCTTCAATTCAGTTGTTGGTTTAATTATTTATGAATAGTGCATAATTTATTATAGACTTGTTTATGCATGACTTGTTGCCCAAGGGTTTAGTTGTTTTGTTTTTCTTTTCTTTGATTGGGTGTTTGGAACATACTGTAGTCTGAAGGCTCGGGCTGTAAAACGCTCCATGTAGCTGCTTTAAGTTTAGTATCTGCCCGTGCTAGCCAGAGGAACAATAATCAGACTTCTGAAAGTTTACCTCCACTCAACCAACAATAGGATTAAATAGTTCTCTTTTTCAGCTCCACATTTACATATTCATAGTCAATGATTAAATTATCAATATGTGTGAATGATTGTCATTACACTCCTGCACACCAAGATTTGTTTAACTCAGCCCTAGAGACTATTAAATTTACGCTTTGCACCGCATACAGAACAATATTGTCTTTAACGTAACATTAGTGATTTTTTTTGTTTTGACACACAAAGCTGGCTGGAAATCTACTTCAACCTCAAACTCAAACAAGTGGATCATCATTACTCATCTCCACAGTTCTCAGACGGCCAAATTAAGTGTGAAGGGATGAGCTGCACCCCCCCTGGGAAATCAGATATTGATCTGACAGTGTTGGGCTCTCATCACCTTTGACCTTGAAAGCTGCAAGTGCTGATAGCACTCTGCTGTGTGGGCTATGATCTGCCTTACAGCATAACACAAAAGTCTGCCTGTAAATCAAAGGCGGGATGAGTTTGGACAGCGGAGAGGTTCCCTGCCCTCAGCCATGAAAACTAGCATCAGGGGTCAGTGTAGGATCACTGTTGTTATGGTACAGTGCGTCACAGCTCTCTTTCATCTCGGTGGGGACCAGGCTGCAGTTTTCAGGGGCTGGGACTTTGTAAAATTATTTATATATGATTTCAACATTATTATACAACTAGTAATGTAAGTACAAAAATGCACATCTTCCGTAAAATATGCATATTCTTACCTTTACTAGTCTTGTGGTGGACTGGTTGCCTCTGCTGAGACTGGTTCCAACCAAACATGATGCTTAAAGAAAACAAATGAATGGATGAATATACATATTTGCTTATTCATTAATGCACATCAGCACATGAACATGTCATTGATTGCGCAATTCCTTACTTGTTGTTTTATCCACACCAGAGGAAAGAGAAGAATATTGTAATCTAGTGATACTATGTATTAAATTTCTTTATTTTATTATTATTGCACTATTATAATTAACATTCATGATTCAAGTTTTAAATTCCTTATTTAGCAATGTGAAGTGTGTAAGTGAGGGTGTTTGTTCTGTTGTCAAGCCTGATGTCCTCTGTTGTCAGTTTATGGTTTAGTGCATGATTCTTTTGACAAACGACTTGAGCTTCTTTGTGAATGCCCACCTGATTTTGGCACAAAAGAACTGCACTGTTCCTTTTTTTCAATCTGTTCAGAACTTGCAGCATTTTAAGTTTTTAGCTGCAATACAAGTTAATTCTGCTGTGCCATTTTTGTTCCCCTGTTATCAGAAATAACCTCTTTGACCTTAACTGCCATTGTTATTTATGCGACACGTAACAGATTTTACCGATAACCTTTACCAAGCAGTTAAATTGTCAAGGTCTGGGATGTTTTTAGATGTGTGTGGATGAAATGAGTCACAGTGACGTCAGCCAGGACCAGGACATACTTTGAAGGAGAATTTGAGACACAAATGGAGGTGTAATTTTCATGATTGATGGGGCCTGGAGTCTCTCAATTTTTCACTGTCTATCTTACACATCTTAAGAAACTTTAAAGAGATGGCACCGTAAACTGAATGGAATTTATCGATAGTTTCAAATATAATTTTATTACAAACTATAAATGCTGAAGTTCTGTAATGTAATGAATTTGCACATATTGTTTAACATCTAATCTCATCTCCGTCTGTCCAGGTCTTTTGCCGCACAGTGCAGTATGACAGATGGTCAGGCATAATATAGTTCATTCCATTGAAGATCAGGTCAAAACATTTTCCCACCAATCAGAGGCATCATGGCACAACACTCGAATCAGCATACTGGTGTCTGCAGTGCAAGGAAACGCAACAGCTTTTAATCCTTGTAGCACACTCAATTCAAATGCAAAAAATATGGCACTCTAGTTCAAATAAAGAATAAAATGCAGCATTCATTTATGTCACCTTATGCTTACCAATAAGGAAAAGTGTGAAAATAACCTGCAAAGACAGCAACTCTGGGAAAGAGATTAGTGCCAGCAGGGACTGTATTTGAATTGCAGAAGGATGAATTTGTGATGCTCATGCTCATATTGTGCCGTTGAACACAGCACAATGGATTTGTTGATTTGTTTGGTGTAAGTGAATTCACGCATTTCATTTGTAAGACAATTTGTAATTAGATCCAATGATTTTAAATTGAATATGGTTGTATGTGAATTTAACTAGAAGCAAGATTTTTTTTTTTTTTTTTCTTTCCCCCAATTCAAATTTAACATTCCGATTCACACACTGGGGATGCCACAAGGGGCTCATGCTCACCATGTGTAGACTGAAAGGCTGTTGCCTCGTCCAAGGCTGCAGTGGATTAACTCTCTTCAACTACCCAAACATAAGCCAGGTGAAACTGTGGTTTGTTCATCTCCCCAACCTCTGATTGAGCCTTGTCCTCTCCGTTAAAAAAAAAAAAAAAAATGCAAATCGAGACATTGGTGGTTGGCTTCAACAGATCATATCAATTTGTTAACTTAAGCTGAAATTGACTATGCGCCTTATAAGCTGCTGCTATTAGCTCAGCATGATACATGTTTTTTGCAGTTCAAAGTATTTCTCTCTGCTGTCCAGTTTTGGTTGTGAAACGCACACACACACACACACACACACACACACACACACACACACACACACAAACAAAAACACAAACAAAAACACAGCAGGTAAGGTTTGAGCTTACAGTGAGGAGGAAAGGCTTAGCTTTCAGATGGAAAAATGGTATAATTTAATCTGTTTTATCCATGATGGGTCAGTTTAGAGCCATGTAAAGAGAAGTATGCATTGTGTAATTGCTGCCAGCATATGTTTGAATCCTACAGGGCACTCAGACAGATAACATCCTATTAAGAACAAAGGGAATATATCATTTTATGAAGAAAACACATTGATTGAGCAAAGAGTTGATGCTGACTTTTGATTTCGCGTGAAACATACATTATTTTATGCACAAATGTAAATGAATCCAGATTATTGCACTTGCCTCCTTCAGCCAGTCTTGCAAGCCTAACACCAGCCCTGTTAGTCTGCCAGTGTAAGTAGAAAATCCAGAGGCACCAAACTTTTCACTCTTGAATGACCTTTCGCCCATCTGATTTTCAAAGCCACATAAAAAAAAGTCTCAGCTCTCCAAAACTTTCTGAAAGACTAAGACAAGATTCTCTCTTCAGTGTTATGTTTATGTAATAGTCAGATGTGGGGTTATGTAAATCCCCAGAGAGATCCAAATTTTTCAGGTAGAATTGTTTATTTATGTTTGTTCTTTTAATTTCTGAAGGGTAAAAGGGGAAATACTGTGCTTCTCTTTTAATAGGCTCAGTGGCTGTTTACATTATAAAATAAAGAAAAGCAAATACACATACTGATGGAATATTTAATAAAAACATAGCTTAGAGTTTATGTACAGTATATGTGAATTTGTGCTTGTATAGATCCATATGTACAGTATATATGCACCTCTGCTTCAGTGGAAGGGTGGGTCGACACAAGGGAGTGCAGGCACAGTGTTATATTTCAGTCTGTACCATATATGTGTCTTGTAGCATGCAGTTCAACATACACGTTTGTGTATTTATTTCAAACTATCTTGTGAATGCTGCTGTCCATGTATGTACGGAATTCTGCAGCATGCACTTTGTGACTCATTATCCAGGAAATGTGACGTGTCAAATCTTTTCAATTATAGAGTATATAGCAGGATTGGACTACAATTTAGTGTACTGCAAACAAGGCAATACTATTATCTAAGTCTAAGCACTTCTCAGCAGCTTCTCTGCAAAACCCAGTCCATTGTGGTTTGCTAACACCTTTTCATCTGCCCTAGATTATTTTATGACTCATTTCAGTCTTTGAGTTTCTTAAAGCAGAAAATCCTTCTGAGGTCTCGCTTGTTGAGCAGACAGTCTGTGCCAGATACTGTCTATAAGTCTCATAGTCTCAACCCTGCATAATACACAACCCCAGGCTGTGGAAGACTGCACAAATCTTGAGAAACATACATCTGTTGGAATTGGTGCTACAGCTATTGTATGGATTCACTGTTCATCTTCTCTCTCAACCCAGACACAGGTGTTCACTTGCATTGAATATAAATTAGAAAAAAGTGTCAAAAAAAGAATGTGAAGAAAAATGTTGCCAAGGATCAATTCATCATGGAAATAGTGAGCATGGTGGAAGTATCCATCTCCCTTCACAGGCATTTGTAAAACTGCCATGCCAGTGTTGTAGTGAGAGCCTTGATCGATCTGCTCAGGGTTGCCTGGGCACAGTGCAGCAGGCAGCACCAGCGCGTCAGTCATTGCTCAAGCCTAAGCTCAGGGTCCTGCACTCTGCTGGCACGCCTGCCCCCGGTCCAACAACGTGGGATTGCTCCATTTGAAATCTTAAGCAGAAGCAGGGAAAAAGAGCAGAGTCAGGGTTTCACCTATGTGCACGTCAAATACGCTGAACGATATGGAGCTGTGCCATACATCTGACATCCGGTGCAATGCAGAGGGGAAGGCAAACACAGTGGCTCTTTGTTCTGTCCCAAAGTCCAATCGGGGATAATGTTCGGCTAAAGTGCTTAACAATATAAGAAGAACCAAAAGATCATGTTTCTGTGAAGCACTCAGCAGAGCTACATCAGTTTGGAGCTGTATAATCAAAGAGAACAAAATCTTTTCTTCTCAAAATGTTCCAATATTGATACTGTACTTTTAAGTCAGAATATTTCTTTTGGAAGAAATGATCACCATGACTCTATAAGCCTATGTTGAGCTCATGCACATTTGCACTTGCAAGTATGTGTGTTTTTCTCTGTGTGTGTGTGTGTGTGTGTGTATGTGCACGTGTGTGCTAAGCCTGACAGATGTATCTGGTGTGGGCCTTGAGCTATGACGCCCTTCTCTTCCCACACTCCCAGCCTCATTATAATTCTGATGCTCCAGGTGCTATAATCTACTGATAAGGCAAAGCTCATAATCCATAAAAAGAGATCGCAGGGCCAATAGTTTTGTTTACTATTCAGGATTCAGCTGCTGGCAAAGTGGCTTTTTACCACTTTGAAACTCTGCTTATATATATATATATATATATATATATATATACATATGACTGTAAACACACACACAAACACGCACATAGGCAGGCAGACAGGCAGACAGATAGATAGATAGATAGATAGATAGATAGATAGATAGATAGATAGATAGATAGATAGATAGATAGATAGATAAAGAGATAGATAGATAGCTGCAAAACTTTGGGTAAATTTACATTCATTGTCTGCTTACTGGATGCAAAATTTACCAATTCTCTACATGAGTACCACTATACTGCAAAGGAATACAAAGGGGATAATGCATGGTAGTGACTTTTTTCAAAAAGCACATTGTAGAATTGCAGCAGCACCTCTGGGGACGCACAGCTACATCAACTGGCAGGAGATGAGGCATTGTTATTCTGCATCACATACACAAAGGAGACTACAGTCTAAAGTTTCTACAGTGTAGTAACATACAAAGAAAACCCACTTCTGGTTTATAATGACCAAACTGCTCTCAGCTGAGAAGCCCATGCACCCGCAGACAGGAAATCAAGCATGTGTATTATGACCGTCCCTCTTCGGGATGTACTTTCATCAAGTCATCACAACCTTTAATGGAGCAATAAGTAAGACCCTTTTTCTGCACAATATCACAAAATGGCTAAAGTGTAGTATTTCTGTAGGGGGTTGATAGGGCTGTTGATCCATATCAGTGACTGGCCAAGTACTTTCTGCCTTTCAAAATACACTTTGTGGTCTTAGCTGTGTTTTGGAACAGATGGAGCTACCAGCAGATGACCAGTGATTTTATTTATTTATTTATTTTTTTTTTTTGCACATATAAAACAAAGCAGCAGAAACACAGCAAAAGCAGGTGAGATTTTTTAAAAAAAGCAATAACAAAAGTCATGTAATCCACAAAACTAAACAAACAAGCAAACAGAAATAAAAAAGCAAACATCAATCAAACAAAAAACATGACTAAAATAATGTAAATATGTGAGACATTTGCATCTGCAAAGCCTAAAAATCCTTGTTCTCAAGTGGAACAAGCAAAAAAAAAAAAAAAAAAAAAAAAAAAAAGTAATTTACAGTTGCTGTATCATTATTTAAAGATATGCAAAGTGCACTGTGCAAAATTATAGAGGGTTGATTTCAAGAGATTAGGCCGTTGATGAGAACAATGCAGACTAAACCATCAAATTATACGCTTATTCCTTTTTTTTTTTTTTTTTTTTGGTTAGCTGAATCTAAATATCCTTATTTCAAATCGACCCTTAATAATTTTGCTTTGTGCACATTTAACTTATTTGCATCCTCACAAGACATCCCTGTTTGATATTTCCTTAAATTAGTGAGCTTAATAGTCTTTATTGTGAAAATGGGACTTTGTGTGCTAGAGACTTGTCTAAGATAAGTTCTATGAATGCTGTAGTATTTCTATTAAAATGTTAAAATATAAGAAGCATATGAAAAGAGAGGACAAACATAAAGACACAAGTTCTGGTAACTTCAGTTTGGCTGTGCTGGCCTCAGGGCTGGGGACCGTGTCCGTGGTCTCGGGTTAGACCATGACAAGAGGCTCAGAGGTAAATAGTGATATTCCTGAGCATATCAGCTGTGAGCCGTTGTGACAGGTGTTCTCAGACAGAATGAGCCCCGCTGGTCCATTGGTTGAGCATGGGGAAGAATTTACCAGACAATTTCTCCAAGCCCAATACCCAGTGTACTGGGTGACCAAGCATTTCAGCTGTGATCGCTGAGGAGGGCCCAGCAGCAAATCTCAACATGTGGATATACTAGCCTGTCGGTGCACAGCTCGTACGTCGAGGCAAATTATAGCTCTTGGAGGCTGCGACGTGGAAAAACTGCTTGACAAATTGTTCCCAGGTCACCCCAAGGGAGTGAGAGGGATAAGATAGACTATGAGGGGACCTCTGGTGATACGAGCCTGTTTGCCGAAGACATAGATAGATGTTTCTATTTTTGGTTATCTCATGTCTTGTTTGCACACCTGACAGTAATTTGGAAGTGGTGTGTTGCTTCTTGGTCGAGGTACAGAGGAGGCATTTTAAATTAGCCCTTGAAGAATTGATGCTGTGGAAATTTGCCCACAAGATAATTGAAATACATAACAACAATTTCACTGTCACAGGCCTGAAGATATGTATCCTATTATTTGATCCCCTTTTGTATTGTGGTGTTATGCTTAAATCCCTGTCAGATTAGTATATATAAATGGAATTGTGAGTTGTGACACCGAGCAAAATAATGACTCTGCTGACCATGCGGAGGAACTGTAAATCCAGAAAATGAGACAATGTTGTTCATCTTGCATTCATTTAAATTCTGCTCCCTTGAGGCATTTGTGTACAATCTGTTCTCTACAAACATAACCTTTACGAAAATCCCACCTGGCAATGGTGGTGAATTATTCAAACCTTATCTCCGAAAAATACCTGCAGACTAGTATGTTGAGCATTTACAGTGCACTCAATCTTTCAGAATTACAGATGATTCTATCTGTGAAAACACTGGGGGTTTTTTTTGCAGGCAATTTTAGAAAATAATATGATAAATCACTTCCATGATTGTAATCAGCTTTTATGACTGTCTATCACGGTGTTTCAAATTGTGGAACTTCTGTTACAGAAAGAAACAGTCATTGATTTTTGATAATGTCAGCTTTGTCCCATCTTCAAAAACAAACCATCTATGGATTACCCAGTATCAATACTGCTGGAACAACCTGTGTCCCATAAAGATAAGGTGATGAAGATTAATTCTGCACTAATGCACTGGTACTTACAAACAAGCTTTTTAATTCTGAACTCTTTTCCACTTGGATTTGAGTGCCTGGTGTGTATACGTACAGTGTGATGTTGTATATCTTGGATTTGCTCTTATATGTATATTTTATGTGTTTGTGGGTATGTTTAACTGCGGTGCTAAATTTCACATTTCAATAAACAGACAAAATTAAGGCAGGCATGAGAGCAGAGAAGCAAGAGAGACACTTCAAAGAGAACTCATGCTTCTGTATTTCCACAGCCTATACGCTATTAACTTTTGATATGCTGCTAAATGTGATTCAGCAACCCACTCCACAGGCAGTGGGGAGGAATGTTACCTTTGCTGTTTCCTGGTGGGATGACAAACACTGATACCAACTTGGGAAACAGTAATAATAATTGTTTTTACTTTTAATTAAACAGGGCTGTGAGCCGCTTCTTTTACCTCTGGGCCACCGCTGCCCGTGTGGTGACCAGAGCAATAGTACTGATACTGGGAGGAATATTACTATACTGTTATCCTCCAACTGTCCTCTGCTAAACCTTTGTTCCTCTGTCATCCTCATTGATACCTGTTTATTTGGTCATGCTGCCAAAACTTGTGTCAAATAATGGATCATCCAAAAACAGAAGATGATACATTGCCATTGCCACCAATCGTATGAAAATATATCACACTCCCTGTGTCCTAAGTCAGCACGGTCAGCCTTTTTCTGCCGTCTCTGCAGCAAGGAGTGCCAGCAGACAGCAGCTAGCTGAAACAGAGCAGGACTCGAACAAACTTACTTTCCTCCGGATTAATTTGTCTGAAAAATAACAATGTGCTGTCAGAATGTTGGGAAGATCTATGGCCTGAGAAATAAAAAAGTATCTAATATTTACTTCAGTGACTGTGGGGCATAAGAATCAGCTCCATGTTCTTCCACTGGAGTGAACAGACTGCCGTTTGTCTCCTGAGGTGGTGGTGGTGGTGGTGGGTGGGAGTGAGGATTGGGTGGGGGGCTGTCTTGCTTCCAGACTGTCTCTGTTCCATATGATCAAACAGCGATGCTGAATACTCAGTTCTGATGAGTAGAAAACCGTTGTCAAGATCGTTGCCAAGCTACGACCTCCTCACTGTACTTGCTCGTTCCACATTAATGTACTTCATGAAGCTCTGCTGCTGTGGATGTTGTAGGCTAATGCTGGCAAGCTACATATACAGAGGGAAGACTCCACTAGCTAGCTGCTTGCTGAAACCTAAACAAAGCGATGCCCCAACCTTAAAAAAAAAAAAAAAAAAAAAAAAAAAAAAAAAGTCATAGTTTCTTTGCGTCTGCTGCTGACATTGCTATGGAAACCGCTCTGAATAAAGTAACACAATCAACTTTTTTTCTTGGTGATAAAAATAACTAAAATAACTATAAATGCTTAATGATTATTTTCTATCAGTTTATTCTGAGGTTGTCTTCTGTCCAAAAATAATGACCTTCATGAGATCTCCATTGCCTCAGCAGCAGACATAATTGCAAGACATCCGCTTCAGAGGAAGTTCTAGAAATTGGTATGTCACTCACTAACTTACTGACTTGCTGGCTGTCTTTCTCAGTGTCTGTTTTCAGAAATAAGATAGTGGAGCCTCCTAGTGGTGACAACTTGGAGTTGATTATTACTCATTTGTACCTTGACCTTTCCATCACTCCAGCAGCTTCTATTCCTCCTTCATTATTCCTCAGGATTGGGCATTTCATTTGCTGCTTCCTCACCGCATTCCTTATCCCTCACTGTTGCCCTCTCTCTGCCATATCTCAGCGCCAACCTTCTTCTCATCATTCTCTTACTGCCTGTCTTAGACCAATGCCTGAATTGTTGGTCGCTGGTAATCGGAGGTCACAGAGTCCCAAAACACCAGCCAGTCCTCCACTCTTCGCCTCTGCTCTTGCACCCCAGGTGGCTACAAAGGAGCCTGTCTTGCTCTCGGGATCTCAGTGCCAGCTGGAGATCCAGGAAGCTAGTAGGTGGGTTTTGCCTTTGTTGGCAAAGCAGTAGGTTGGCTTTCCCCCCAGGTGTTTTCACAGAGGTGGCTAGCACCTATGCATGAGACACTTTGAGGTAAACAGGACTCAGCTTGGCTGAAAAACTATGCTCTGAATGATAAATTCAGCTTCCCTTGAATTATCCATAAGTGTGCCAAGTCACATGTGTGTTTTTGCATAAATGTGTATGCATGTGCATATGTGTGTGGTCCATCTTTGTCTCTTTTACTCAGTCTCTTCGTTTTGCTCTCTCCATCTCCCTTTTTCACTGTGGCAGTGATGGTGATGGGTGACAGATTGAACTCACAGTGACAGAGAGGGAGAGGCTTAATCCCCGATAAAATCTTAATGACATTGTAATACAAAGATGCTCTGTCTCTCATGACCCCAGTACTCCCAAGTGCTAATCATCTAACTGTAACAACAATGATGTTTATTCTGAGGAAATGACAATTACAGTATCGGCTTTTGTTATTTCATACTCGAACAGAAAAAGAGCAAGATGACAATTTCAGTGTCACAAGAGCCAGTATGTTCACTCTGGGCACTGCTCTGATGATGAAATGTACCACGGTAATATTTATACTCGCCCTTTAAATTCCAGGAAACCCCTCTGAGCTAAACTCACATCTTGAGAATATTCACTGGCACACTCCCCAACACAGAATAACTTTCCTCACTGTGTCTATACCCCGAATCAAAGAACGGATGACATGCCATGCTGAAGAAATTTACTCATTCTCTTTCACATCAGCCAAGCAGAAAACTTAATTTATTGATTAATTTATTTATTTAAGGAAAATCACTCAAATCACCCATGCAATTTTCTCTGTGAATTTCCTATTAAACCTCTGGAAAGATTCAATGGGGTGAAAAACACTGGCTGCTGATGCAATCAGCAGGTAATAGAGGGACTAATTTTTCACTCAGAGACCATATTTTCTCCAACAAATAACCGCCATCTTATATTGTGCAGTGCTGGTGTTTTTCGTTTGTTTGTTAATTCATTTATTCTTTTTTTCCTGACTGCTTTTTTTCTGTAATTGACACAATACTCAAAGGAATTTGTTCATTGCTTGGCAACGAAAAAAGTCATTTTAAAACCTTAAATCCTTTGTCTTCTTGTCCTTTGTCATTTCTCTTTGCCTTTGCCTTTTAGTGCATATATAAATATAAAGTATAAAGTATAAAGTACTAATTATAAGGTATTAAGTCAGAAATGGTCACCTACTAATATTGACTGAAGAGGATCACTGCAGCACTGCTTACTTCCAGCACTTGTGTCTTGCAAATTGAATTTATTTCTATAATGTATAACTTTGGTTAAGTAGACACAGGTAATGTTATTTAGTTCTGCATCCAGGGTCATAATTTTGAAGAACTAATCTTGCCAGTTTGCTGTTAACATTATTGAGAAGTGAGGGGGGAAAAGGCTGAGTGTGGGTGTTGGAGCGAATCCCTGAGGCAGCTGATGTTGTGATTGATTGGTCCTGAACTCCTGGGATAAGCAATAAAAATGTTCTAATCGCTTTAAGAAACAAAGTAACATTGTTTGTATGCACAAAAAAATAAAACAAAAAGTGCAATCTTTATATTTACATTTCAAAATACTGATGCTGACATTATTGCATAATGTTCTCTTAGAGAGAGACAAAAAAGTTCATTGTACAGTCACAGTTGCCTTCTTTTCATTAACTTTGCCTTTTTTCCTCACTCCATTTTCTCTTTTTTTGGTGGGAGAGATTTGTGTGTCAGAATAATGATGAATTATCCTCACACCTCTTCCCTTTAGCAGGTGTAAACTCAGCTATCTTATCTGTTCATGGGCTATTTGAAACTTGTAGGTTATGCATGCATCCAAATAAATCATTTCTTATCGAGATGTATTACACAGTGAGGCTTCATGATGCAAGCTGAAAGGGTCTCTGCTCTCCCTTACATAGCTCGAGCGTGAACCATCTCACTTCCACGTTCAATGGAAGAGAAAAAAGATTAGAAACCCGGGTCCTGTGTATTACATAATGGAATGCCTGGATAGCGGTGGAATGATTTGTAACTCGTACGGGTTTGCGGTTCGTCTCAGAAGGAGTGCTTTACAAACGTTATTTTTAAGTCACTGAAATACAGATTAGTAGACACCCCCGTGATGAAGCGCCATCTTATTTGCATGAGTAATTAATTTTGTACCAGTGAAGATCTGCTTTTTTGCATGTTGCTGAGGACCCTCCGGGACCCTCCTCAGGCACCCCATGGAAGCTCCCTGAACCACCGTGTGAACAAACTGCCTGCACTTTAAGGTAATATATCTTCCTCCTGGAGGGCCCCCTTGCCGGTGAGAAGTTCAAAGTTGAGGACTTGATGAATGTCTGACTCATTATGTGAAAAGTATTTACTTATTTTCTTTAACTTCTGGGCACAAGCTCTCTCTCTCTCTCTCTCTCTCTCTCTCTCTCTCTCTCTCTCTCTCTCTCTCTCTCCCTCTCTCTCTCTCTCTCTCTTGCTCCCTCTGATTGAGGTAATGCAGCGGAATCACCACCTGCATCCATCATCTGGCGTTAACTCCCTCATTCACCTGCTCTCCCCTTCTCCTCTGCAGCCTCTCGCGCAATGACCTTCCTGTTGGCATCATGGGGAAAATGCTGCGAGAGCTTAAATCAAGCCCATCCTGTGCAGGCTATTTCAGCGCCCCGCGAGGCAGCGACTGTTAGAGACGTAATTAATCAGCTTGCAGATCCCTGACACTCCCATGTCAGAGTGAGGCAGATACTAAACAGCCCCTAAGTAAATGTGGAAGGAAATCAAAAGAAAGGAGAGGAAGGAAGTAGATTTTTGTCAAAACCCATAAAGCTCCATCTCCAGTCACAGGGAACTTTTAACCAGAGTCCATTCAAAAGCCCTTATTCAGCATTTGCTGAGATAGAAGGGGCTGATGTATGTTAGGTGAAAAAGGCTAAATCAAGGAACGAACACGCTATCAAACAAGGAAGCTGCAAGATCACAATCAAAAGCAATTTTGTCACTGTCACAGGATGATTTATGACAGAATTAACTAGACAGAGAGAGAGATAAAGAGAAAGAAGTATTATGTTGTGCGCGTGAGAGAGAAAGAGAGAGTGGGAGAGCAACAGAGGAAGAGAGATTCGCTGTAAAACATCTGATTTAATACTTGCGATACTGCAGGACCGGCAGAATCCAAGTCTGCATCACCTGCTTTCATTTTGTCATGTCATTGTAATTTGATTTCCCACTGTCTCAAAAGACCCAGGGACATTTCAACTTTCTTTAATATGACAGATGTCCAATAATTTCACATTTAATCTCTGCCTTGGGGGTACAAAACATGTGAGGCAGTAAATTGATGCCTACATAGCCAGTGAGATGGCAGATTTCTGGTGATTCTGAAATTGGATACTTAGTCATCCAAATTCAAAGTCCTCATTAGAGTGACAGGATGGAATCTATTTTACATTTTTGAGAGTCAAGTCGTCCGTGACATAAATAATCGGCTGAGGCAGAGGAAGTTCTTCACCCGGGACGCCGAAATTTGACACAGAGAAAAATGTCCTCACAAAAGTGCTCCTCTGTTTTAAATTACTAGAGGGTAAAGCTTGCAAAATATAGCCTTCGGTTGTTTCAATTCCGCTTTGATTTTAGTTTCTTTTGTTGTTAGTGCGCTTTTGTGTGTGTGTGTGTGTGTGTGTGTGTGTGTGTGTGTGTGTGTGTGTAATAGAGAGAGAAAGAGACAGTGTGTGTTTGTGGGTGCTAGGCTTTCCCAGTGAGTGAGGGGATCAGGCATTATGTGGGTGTTGTAGAATACCTGATCCCACTGCTCTGTCTGTGTTCAGTAACAACACTCACCCAGCTCTCGCCTTTCTCCCTCAGCTATAAATTAGTATTCTCTCTGGATCTGCAATATAGGGGTGAAATTAGAATCATGTCACTTCAATTAGAACCATGTTGCTTTGGGAGCGTGATAACCACCTTTGAACATTAACATCTCATTCCAGTAATTTCTGCATCCTAGGATTCCTAGTAACAGCTTCCAGCTTTCAGCGTTTTAACTGACTTGACACGCGATGAATGAGCAGCGAGCACTTAGATCTGCCTCGTACCTTTATTTTGCAGCATGTTTACATGGGCAATGTGGAAATGTTAATTCCCAAGACCTGCATATAACTGCCAAAAAACATCTCTGCCTCTATTTTAATTATCATACATTATCACTTTTTATGTTTTATGATCAGGTTATTATCATACGACAGGTCAAATCATCACCAAAGCCTGTCTCTTTCATAACCCTCAGTCCAGCCAAAGAGACAAACAACATTTCCCAATTAGCGCTGGGCACTGGCAGGCACCTCACAATACTATTGTCCTTCACGCTTGTATTTTATAGACCCAGGCTAACGTAAGCTAACCCCCCCTAGACTAACCTTCCTGGGCTTACTGTAGCCCAGGGCTTCGTTTAGCCTCCATTCACACTTGTACTTATTAACCAAGGCCTTTCAGTAAGCCCTGGGTTACAGATTCACACTTGAAAATCAAAGCCCAGAGTTAATGTCTTCACACTTGTAGTACAGGGTTGATTGGACAATTTTCTGTTGCTTTTGTTCAAACCTCGATTCACGCTGCAGACATTATCCCTGACTTTTTGGGGATATATTTGGGGAGTGGGCTTTAGCTGGCCAAGGGCTAAGGGTGGGGATATCCCACATTATAAGTTGCCAGTGTGAAAAGACATTAGGTTCCAGGCTAACTAGGGTCTTTGCCCAGGGCTAAATTCAGTGTGAATAGGGCTACGTATTGCAATACATGAGTAACAACATCATTTCTGTTATGATCCACTTTAACACTACACAGAATTAACTAAGAATGTATAGATACAGCTTAAAATACGACCTAAAGAACAACTTGCATAACACCTGGTAGACTAATAAAACATACTATGTGCTATATGATAAATCAGGTGACAAATTCAAAATTACAAATGCCATTCCAATTTATTGAAGCAGAATAAAAACTGTACGTTCAATACAGTAGATTAAAATATAGATGTCACAGCATCATACGAAGAGGAAGTGCATAAATGACGCATCAAGGGGCAAGAGAATTGAAACTGGGTTGTGAAAAATAATATGATATCCAGCAGTATCGATTTTTGTTTGCACAGTTATAATCCTTGTGTACAAGTGATGTCTTCATGACTGTGTGCAGTGGGATATTCATTCACATTCATGCACTCCTGTCAAGAACTGAGCATCTTCACTAGAGGATTTGTGGGTTTACTGCCCTGTTCAAGGGTACTTAGATGGGAGTTGTTGAGAGAGTTAAAGACATTATTCATTAATTTCCTCCCTCTAGACTGACTTAGCTGTTAATTGGAATTGAACTGGCGATCTTATTCCCCCCAAGTGAGTAGCAGTGCTAGCTCTTGGCTCAACATATGTGACCACTGCAATATAGAATGAGACTACAGAGGAAATGCGAATGACCAGTCCTTAAACGCCAGTTTTCTTGAGTTGGAAATACTTGTGTCTTTTCTTGCCACCATGCAGAACAGCTGATGAGATAGTTATTGATATCAGATCTAATCCAGGCGCATAAAACCGAGGCTTGCATTCCTCTTAATGAGTTTTAAAGTGGCTTTAAAATCTGCAGTGTCATCCTTTTTTTAATATACATATGGGTAATGAAGCCATTATGAATGCTTAGTTTTTATTCACTAATATTATATGCTGGGAGCCCTCTTCCTGAAGCCTGTCTCCCTATAGGCTACTGTTTCAGAAATACTAACCAAAGCTGTAATACAAGCATGCACAACATACGGCCCGGGGGCCAGATCCTTCCCAATGACCAACAAAATACAGTCCACAACAGGATATTCAATAATTTATTTGCATTATCAGTGTGCTCCCCTGTTTTTCTAATTACTGGCAAAACAGCGCCCTCTTGCACTGAAAGAACAACATGCTCTTAGTTCAGATCTGTTTTGATTGGGTGCTACTTTGCCACTGATTCAAATTGGGTGTGATCCATTGGGATGTGCTTATTTTGTAATGGAGGAGAAAAACGCTCAAATGGAGCGCAGGTGGCATCTATTCCACGTGAATCCTAATCAGCTCAACACACACTGGAGGGTTTCATTCAGTGATTATGAAGCTACACCAACGCAACTTCAAACCCATGTTGCACCATTGAGGGTGACAGACCTTCATTCACCCTCCTGTTATCTTTGGGGTCAGTTTGACCCCGTTCAAAGTATAACATCATTAAGTACATGATTAACATTTACTTTCTTTCTTTCTTTCTTTTTTCTTTTTTAATGACTTTTCCTAATTCAAGTGGGACAACTGGGTAAACACTAAATTAACATAATGATATATTTTTAACGTCCTGTGCACATTTTGTATGCATCAGTGTTTGTTTGGGTTCTATTTGACCCCCAGTTGTATAAAACATATAAAAAATATCAAAATTGCTTTAGTTGTTTTGGGTGGCACTGAGGAACTACAATATGCCATTTATAATCATCAAAACTGCTTTAGGGCCCTCACAAAACATAAACACACATGTAGTTTTGTGAGAACCACTGATAGTTCATGTCATTCAGGAGGGAAAGACACAATCCTTACAGTGAGTGGGGGCAGGGGTGGGGGGAAGGTTTTATTTATAGGGTTATTTACACTATATTACCAAAAGCTCTCCGCTCTCAGGAGCTCAGTGAATTCCAGCGTGGAACTGTCATAGGATGCCACCTGTGCAACAAATCCAGTCGTGAAATTTCCTCGCTCCTAAATATTCCACAGTCAACTATCAGCTCTATTATAACAAAATGGAAGCGTTTGGGAACAACAGCAACTCAGCCACGAAGTGGTAGGCCACGTAAAGTGACGGAGAGGGGTCAGCGGATGCTGAAGCGCATAGTGCAAAGAGGTCGCTGACTTTCTGCACAGTCAATTGCTACAGAGCTACAAACTTCAACTTCATGTGACCTTCAGATTAGCCCAAGTACAGTGCGCAGAGAGCTTCATGGAATGGGTTTCCATGGCCGAGCAGCTGCAGCCAAGCCACACATCACCAAGTGCAATGCAAAGCGTCGGATGCAATGGTGTAAAGCACGCCGCCACTGGCCTCTAGAGCAGTGGAGACGCGTTCTCTGGAGTGATGAATCACGCTTTTCCATCTGGCAATCTGATGGACGAGTCTGGGTGTGGAGGTTGCCAGGAGAACGGTACATTTCAGACTGCATTGTGCCAACTGTGAAATTTGGTGGAGGAGGAATTATGGTGTGGGGTTGTTTTTCAGGAGCTGGGCTTGGCCCCTTAGTTCCAGTGAAAGGAACTTTGAATGCTTCAGGATACCAAAACATTTTGGACAATTCCATGCTCCCAACCTTGTGGGAACAGTTTGGAGCGGGCCCCTTCCTCTTCCAACATGACTGTGCACCAGTGCACAAAGCAAGGTCCATAAAGACATGGATGACAGAGTCTGGTGTGGATGAACTTGACTGGCCTGCACAGAGTCGTGACCTGAACCCGATAGAACACCTTTGGGATGAATTAGAGCGGAGACTGAGAGCCAGGCCTTCTCGACCAACATCAGTGTGTGACCTCACCAATGCGCTTTTGGAAGAATGGTCAAAAATGCCTATAAACACTCTCCTCAACCTTGTGGACAGTCTTCCCAGAAGAGTTGAAGCTGTAATAGCTGCAAAAGGTGGACCGACATCATATTGAACTCTATGGGTTAGGAATGGGATGGCACTTCAGTTCATAGTATGAGTAAAGGCAGGTGAGCGAATACTTTTGGTAATATAGTGTATATGTGGCATATCAATGTCAAATTCATATATGTGTTTAAAAAAGTAAAAGTTAAAGAAGCAGTTTTAAACATACAATTTGTCGCCCTCTGACTCAGCTCTCACACTTCTATAAACTCAGTTGTGCACCTGTGCTTTCATATGAAAGTCAACTTTCCACAAAACAGTGGCTAATACAAACAAATGATTTCTTGGCATTAGGTAATGAAATCAGTGAGATTTACTAACACCATTTCTTTGAGTGTCTCTTTTCTTTATACACAATGTGGACATTTAATTTGATTGTTGTTTGTTTTGCTCCCTGTTCCTGAGGGAAGCCATCGGCTGAGATATGCGCATGTTTTAATGATTTATTGAAATAAAGGTCCACCAATTCATCTGTGCAAGACTGGCCAACTGAAACTTTTTTTTTTTTTTTTTTTTTTTTTTGTTATTGATAGCTGTGCTCTCAGCAGCTGTGTTTTTTTTTTTTTTCCTTCCTGGAGAGCTTTATGGCTCAGGTGGCTGTGGCAACTCTCAGAAGCCAGACAATGCAGATCAGTCATACATTTCCAAACACTATTTTGATTGGTAGCCTACTTGCTGTTTTCATCCTGTGCAGTGTATGATGGCTCAATCCCACACATATAGTTAAGCTGCTGTATGCAGTACAAATGGGAGAACACAGTAGGCAGAAGAAGACTGAGACAGAGGCATGATTTATTGGGTACAAGTAGAATGCAATGTAAACCAAGGCAGAGGGAACTTTTTAATGGATTCTCTGTGAAAGACAAACAACTGGAATTGTTCCTGTTCAGGTTATTGAATGGACCCGGGGCCTCCAGCACCCACCAGGTTTGCTGTCAAAGCTTTAACAGGTTCAGTTGTTTACAGCCCTTAGTTGGTTCCTCTATGTTTACTTTCTTTATTTTGTCCCTCATTTCTTTGGTAATAAAATGATGCTTCTCCTCTGTCCTCAGACTTATTCTGCCCCTTTGTAGTTGGCTGCTTGGCCATCTCAAAGTCTCTGTCAATCTCAGTGTGCTGGCACAGACAGAAGAACAACAATATAAGGCGGCATCAGTGCAGTAAGAGAAAATCAATAATACTTCCATTTGTGATGGATCTGAAATATGAGCTTAATGAAAATGTCCTGTTTTTAAGAAGGTTACATTTTCTTCCAGCGTCTACCTGTTCAGTGGCTGATTATAGTCTTGGCTATTCCGCTTGCGTTGGGTGAAGAGAAAAACAATGCTGTGGCTCACAAGACAGTCGCTGCCTTGCTGCAGCTCTCTTGTGAAGCAGACAAAAAAAAATGTGTTGTTTTTTTCACAGAAAACATCAGTCGACAAGCTGCAGTGACATGTTGAATGGAACCTGACAATTCATCCATAAAATCTTGGTTTCAATCAAAGCCTCCCTTGCGGAGCTGAACTTTTCCATGGGTTTTTGGCCTTCTCAATGCTCACTGTGATACTTCTTGGCCCTGTATCACTCAGACAAATGATGAGAAAGATCCACACACCTATCACTGGAGGACTTAAAATCTTTCATCGCTAATCCCCAGGGCAACAAAAACATCAACAGTGGAGTGAAAAAGATGGATTCTCTCACTTAAAAATTACTTTGTGTAGCACACAAGATACACAGGGATACCTTTCAGATCCAAAAACAACAGCCTGTTGCAAATTAACAGTGCAATGGAATAACAAAGATGCATGTATTATGATCATGCAACAACAGGCTGACAGGTTAGAAGATCATATTCATGTGAAATCACCCCATCCCTCCAATTAAAGAAGAAATAACAATACAAACTCAACTTTTTAAGTGCATGTCTGGGTTAGGGTTTGCGCCTTGTGTAGCTCAGTGGACTGAATTGGCCACAAAGCTACTAATGAATACTGAAAAGTTTAGTGTTCATTAGTGTTTTTTATCTGTGATCAGTTTATTTTTGCTTCTCTGTGCCGCTGGCCCTCTCCCCACTCTGTTGTGCTTTTTTGGACCAATCATGTTGGATGGCACCTCAGAGAGAGTCAGAGATCTGGCAGCTCAGAGAGCTGTATGAAGTGGACATGACAGCTACTTGAAAAATGAAAAGCTGTTTATTTTGTCACAGAAACAACAGTTATCTTCGGGTTGAAAATGATGAATACATTTTGGTACATTTGGTGTGTACTTTCTCTTGGTGTGTTTCCAGTAAGGTGGACCAAACTTGTTCATTTTTTAAAGTACCTGCAATTACTGCAAACACAGCCGACAACAAGAGCTGGAAGCATATAGCATGTATGTTGGCAAAGTGGGTGACCAACAACCTCTTATCATGTCCCCATTAATGCACTGGCAAGATAGATGAGAGACAGTATTAGGTATTTTCTTTCTTTTTTAAAAAAAAAAAATCTTTCCCTGCTACTGCTGGTAACACAGAACGAAGCAGATCATATTTTAAGGGTATTTGTTTTTAAAGAAATAAATGAGCTATCCTGTCATACTGTTTACCTCTTCAGCCCCTATATAAACTCCAGGTCTGTCAGGTCTTCTGTCAAGGAGCTCTTTCCTGCTCAAGGTCCAAGGTTGAGGGTGGCTGTGCCTTCACTGTTGCAGCTCCTGGACTGGAACGGCGGCCTCGCCCTCTCCATCACTTCTGCCCTCTCTGTCGACTCCTGGCTCAAAATTGACTTTATTCCTCAGCTTTAAAGTCCACTTGATTTATCAGGCTATCTGTCTTGTGTTATTTTTTCTTTCTTTCCTGGCAGTGCTATATTGATGCTCTAGTGTGATTTTATATATGCACTGGCTTCGTGTGCCACTTTTAGCATCCTCATGACTATATTTGAGTTGACTTTATAAAGCTTATAAACTTTATAAGCCTTTATACCTCTGCGTTGCTGTGCATGTTGTTGAATTGTTGTTGAATACACAGGTCCACCTATTATCAGCCAATCAGAGAGCGCAACCTCACGTTCAGTGTAGACTTGATGTTGAGATTCTCATGCACTTACGCAGAGACCCTTTTCCGCCCTGAATATACATCAGTTAGCAGCAGATTACTAATCTCACTGTAGTGTAAAATGTCCTTTAGTTACAAGGGTACTTAAAAAGTACAATGTATAATTCTCAATTTTACAACAAGAAAAATGTATTTCCATCATTCTGTTAGGTCAATCAGTTATTCACTTTTTTCTTTTTTTGTTTTACAGTAGTTTTCCTGCCTCATATTGATATCTTACTTTATAGTAATTAATCTATCAATTTATGAAACAGTTCAGCCAAAGAATGATTTTTCCTTTTCACTTTGTTTTATTTGAATAGCTGTCAGACGCCTAGAGGCTAAAAGCTATTGTGTATTTCACAAGAAAAAGTCTAAATAAATAAATAAATAAATAAAAATGAACAACCCGGTCCCCCAAACATTTATATTGCAAGTGCCTCTGTGCACAATACTCACATTGAGAATCATTGATATAATGTCTCTTTCGTCATGGAAATATGGCCTAGTCATTATTATCCTCCCATCTGTGACTCCATGTGCTGTCTGTGTAACAGGCTAAATCACAAATGCCGCCCTGATTGCTTACGAGTCAATAAGGAAATGACTTGCTGCTCCTGAATGGGACGCTCTTGTCCATCTCTCTTTTTGCCTTCTGTTTGCAAAATGCTGTGTGCGAGGAGTTTTTCAAGCCAAGGAGCTTAATTTGAAAACAACAACAACAACAACAACAACAAAAAACAGTTAATTTCATTGTCATCATTAGTTCAGTGCCACAGCTGTCTTCCATATTCTGGTCACCAACCGTCCTGTGCCAACCGTTCTTTTTTAGTTCTGCCAGTTTGTCTTCTTTTTCCCCTGCTCGTTGCCTCACTGCTGAATGTATTCATCAGTTCAAAATGGGTTTCATATGACACCCCTTGAATTAGCATGGAGCAGTAATTCTTCTCTCCACCCACATGAAAGCAGGCATTAGCATAGGATCTTCATCCCACACACTGACCAGCAGACATGCTGCTGTCCAGAATCCCAGGTGCGAGTTTCGACAGCAATCACAAAATAACACGTCTTCTTCTGTTTCCTTTGTCCATGAGCAAATGATTTGTATCAGCCTAGTGTTTATATTACTGCAGCTGAGAGCTGATATTCATTACACTAGACAGGCTCATTTTACAGTACAAATGGATCTAATTGCACACAACAGTAGCGCATGTACGATGACTGATATTTACTCCAAACCATATCAGTTCCTCTCCCTGGCAAATAACCACGGGAGGAAATGCAGAAGGACAACATATTCAAAAATGAGACTGCAGAGACAATTTATTTATTAGTTCCTAAACAGTAAAAATGCACAGATAATACGCACCATGCCTGATGGAGTTTTTACCCAGACTGGACCTCATCTACGTTTTCAGAAATATCATTAATTTCAAAATAAACATGACATTATTTTGGTATCCATCAGCTCTTTTTTATTCTCTATAATTTTGCTTTTTAAAAAAGGTCTAACAAGCTTGCTTTAACAAAGCCAGCTTTTAAAGATTTAGTGAGCATGTTAAATCAACAGAGACTGAAACCAAATTGGTAGTCTGGCTTCATGAATGTAAGGTTGCTTGTAGGTACAATATTATTTTATTATTTGGCCTGGCTACTTTTCTAAATATAAACTCAAATCTATAATCACCCATTTTCGCATGATGTTTTTAGAAATGGGCTGTTGTCTGTGGTTTGGCAGAAACACCCTGAACCTCAGTGTTTTCTTATTGTCGAAGTCCACTTTATTCCAGGTGGCTCTGCCATCACAAACTGAAGGAAGAGGCTGTGCTGAAATTGTGGTGGAAATTGGCCAAACTCTGTTTTTGAAAAGATCGGCTACAAAAATTTCCATTTTTACAGGGACTGTGCAGGACTGTTCAAAAGCTTAACAGTTTTGGATCATTCAAACGCTGCCAGGCTCATTTCCAGCAGCGCACCCCCAATTTTGGCATCATTGAGTACCACTAAATGTTCGGCAGAGTGTTAAGTAAGCAAAGTAAGAGAGAAACTGCACACTTCAGCAGCAAGAGGTGTTTTCTGCCACCATTGTGTGCACATACTGAGCCACGCGTGAGCATTCAACCTTAAGATGTGCTATTGAAATGTCCAAAGAGAGACTTAGATCATTGATAGGTGGTTCATCATAATTGTCCCTTGCTTTTCACGTCTGAATTGATAGTGGTGTGCCTTGACAAATGGAGAAAGAAAATGCCACTCACATTGACTTTTTCTCTGTATAACAAGGCCTGTTTGAGATATTGGCACTTTGTTATTTAAACATATTATTAGCACACTGGGTGACGGGGTAATTGCTCTGTCAAAATAGCCGGTGGGTGAGTGAGGTAGCACAAAATCACAACAGTGCTCAGAAAATGTAGCCTTTCATTGCATGAGCTCCACTGCTGCTTTGTGTGTTTGTGTGTGTGTGCGTGTGTGTGTGTGTGTGTGCATTTAAAATGAGTAGGTGAGTGTTTGTGTCTATGCGTGCCTCTCTGCACATGTATGTAATCTGCAACTGTTTCTGTGTATTTCTTTGTCTGTGTGTTATGTCGTCTGACATCTGGGAGACACGTAGTTAGGATTGAGCCCTGGGGAAATAATCATTTTTCTCCGTCACTGTTCAGCACAGACGACATATTAAGTAGTGTAACATGCTTGAGTGGATGTCTTATCTAATTTTATTTAAGCTGTTTCTTTGAGATTTCAGCCCAGTTCACAGCCATTCATGAGCAGGGCCCTGTTTTATTCTTCACAGTGTTTTAGGGCTTGTATGACTTAGAGCTGACAGCTCTTGCTTTAAGTACAGTTTGAGCTGTTGATGCTACTAAGCTGGCATATACAGTGTGGTGTGATCATACACAAAATATATAAAAAGCTACAAGATATAAAAGACTACTGCTATGAATGAAGTTGGTTTCAACAATATAGTGCAAGCAAGCTTGTCTCAAAAACCATAAAATACATAAACATAGACTGATACTGTTTCTGAGACGCAGGACTGCATCCTGGGTAGCTCTGCTTAAGAAAGCTAAGCCATCTGGAAACCATGGTAACATATGCGCACCTCAAAATGTGCCGTTCATTTGGGATCACATGCTGGTCATGGCATGAAGGCCTGAGATAATTTGAAATTGGGCTTGCTGGATGAACTGGGACTGGGACAACATTGTGTGGTAATGACATATGTTCCTTGGCATCTTCAGCGCCTGCATTTTAACGACCAAGGAAAGAGGTTACCACCACCATACTGCGCTGCAATTTGCCACACTGATTTTGAGCAGTCGAATTGCTCACTGATTTCCAGTTCCAGCAGATTATCCTTTGTGGAAAAAAGGGTTAATGACTGCTACATGACCTTTTCTACTTTTCACTTGATATGCAAAATGACTCATTTGTCTTAATGAGTTCATTTGGACTGATTTTGAATTGTGAAAGCTATTACAGTATTCTAATGAGTTAGTGGTCTATGAAAATTGACAACGTCTGAGATTCGCAAAAACAATACAAGCAAAGGAATCTGAAGACTTTATCACAACACTGATCACTCTGCAAAGCATAGCTAAGAGAGTTAATTATCATAAACTATAATAGCATGATCCCAGGGTGGTAATAGGATATTGCCGTAAGTCTAAGAAATACAGTTGAACAGCTGGGGAATGGAGGACAAAAGACAGGGAGGTAGAGTGGAATAAAGAAAGGAGTCTTCAGGAGTTTTAGTGATCTGTTTATGCAGAATCATACAAAGCCTTTGAATGGCCGCAGGGCAAATAAATATAGGGCACAAATGACTAAATCAGAGGCATGTGATAGTGTTATGTGTGCATGAGACCGTACTTATTTCATTTTGATAAATTGAGCTTTTTCAGTTATTTTGGTTGCACACAATTCCATGATCCGATAATGTTTCCTCAAACTCTTTCTGTTTGATTTAGCATATTTCAAACTGATTTCACCTAGCATGATTACATCAGATTGACTTGGCTGGCTTAATTTATTTTGATTATTTGTCCTGACTTTTTGTGGAATAAAAATATATGTAGCTGACAAAACTTTTGATGAGCTATAATGGACAAAGATTTTTTTTCATCAAGTTTTGCCTGTTAAAAATAAATGTATGATGGTTAACAAGAGACAATTAAGAAGCAATGCACAACACCACTGTCTATGCACAGACGTGAACAGTTACAGACATTGAACACATAAAAGCAACCCTTTATAACATTTAGAGCTCTCCAATACCGCATCTCAGAGAAAGGGTTGATGCAGTTGCACTAGCTTTATACAGGTGTGCACATTTGTATCTATTTGTAGACTTTCTATGCGACTCAAGGACACAATTTATGTATTGTGCACCACCCAGTTGTATCCTGTGTGCATGTGTTAATACTCTGTTATCACAAAATACATTTGTCTGCAGAACGGCCGCTCCTGGATTGTGTGTATTTGTCTGTTTGGGTGGTTATGTTAATAGAAGGTAGGGGCTGGTGGTGCGTTCATCAATCAAAAATGAAAAAAAAAAAGTGATGGAGGAATGCCCTTATTTGTTGTGTTAAAATCCTAATTTTCAACCTTCCTTCCTTTCATCTTTGGAGCTTGAATACACCAAGCGCGTGCTGACAGACTGCACCTTTTCCTGTTGCAAATGTAAAGAGCCTGGAGGCCAAAGCAAACTTAACCGGTGTTAAACATGCTAATGCTAATGAGAGTTAACTGTGTAAATAATGCATAGGTGCAGTAGCAGCAAACTTGTGTTTACAAGAGCAATTATCAGCCCAGAATCTGTCTATATCCCTGGAGCTTGCACTGCTTTTCAGAAAGGTTTCTACAATGGAGAAAAAGCATGGAAAATGGAAGCACAAAAGTTGCATGGGATACATAAAACATTGATGAAATCTTTACCAAATGCATGAAATATTTTGCTGTGGTGCAGATGAGACAAGAATTCACTAAATGCTTCTGACTGACTTTTAGTATTTTGATGTCTACACACTGTTTTATTCACTGATGTTAAGTTGTATATTGAATTTATTAAAATTTTTGATTATTGGGTCAGAGGTAGGTTTAGGGTGTTGTAACATCAGAAATTTTGACAAAAAGAAACTTAAAGATGTATAAATTATAGTATAACACATTTATGTGGAAATTAAGATCTCATAAATTTAAATTGAAGACTACTTAATGACTTTTAAGGCCTAATATTTAATGGATTTAATTTAAGACACTGTAAGACTTTTTAAGGACGTGCAGACACCCTGTTTTCAGTTTCAAAAGGACATGTGTTCACAAATAGCAAATGCATCCACAATCTGAAGGGAGAATCCAAAAATATAAATAACTGAAAAAGTAGTTCTTGCCTTTGTAGATGTATTCTCATGGTGGAGATAGTGCTCAAGTGTATTTCACCCACACGTGTAATGTCTCACCATGTTCTGATTTCATGTACTAATCATATTTCTCCTTACTCAACTTCATACACATTTTATGACATTTCTCTTTACAAGCTCAGAGCTATTAAATACTTATAACTCAGTCTCTGCTCTATTTCCCCATTTCAGGTTAGTGAGCATACTGTAACATGTTTTATGTACTGCAGCAGAGTGACACTGTGAAGTGTCACTGAAATTACACCCTGGCAACATTAAAATAGCTGATGAAGTACATTCAGTTCATATCACTGCATACATCTTGAGGTTACATGGGTATAGAAGAACAAAAGGCTTTCACTGGGTTGTTCAGCACTATAAAGGGAATTTGCAGCTTAGAATGGGATAAAAGTTTGTTTTACCTTTTTGCACGTACAGCTATGAGGATTCATAAATGTGACATAGATTTCTTGTACCTTAAGGATTTACCCAAGGTCAGTAATGAGTTCCTTCTCTCTGTAGTCAACCTGTAACAAGAGATACAAAAGCTAGTTTCATGTCTACCTCCACACTGATTAGACAGCGCCACATTGTTTGTGTCCTTTACGTGGGCGGGCAATAACAATGATTGATAGCAGAGTTAGGGTGGCCATTTGGGGCCTTGATCTATGGCATCGGATCCCCAGGGATGAAGCCATCCCAGCTCCACTCAGCTGCCCAGGGCCGGTGGTCACAGTAATTGAAAGGAGATGTATTTATAAAGTGCCCTGCTCAGCAACCCCACTCATTCCAGTAAATCTGAGGCAGAGTCGAAAAGGAAAATGTCACAACCCAAGGATGCTACAAGGAGCTGTCTCTGCCGTTGCCAGCAGGTAATAGGGGTGTCACTCTGTCCCACAATGCATTTCCTGCCATTGCACCTTTTGGCTGTTTGCTAGTTGAAGCAATCCTCCTTGCAGTGCATGGGGAGAGACACGGTAAGTGTGTACAAAGACATTTTTGCTCCTGTGTGGACAGATTTTCTGCTCAAAATCGAGAAATAATGCTGAATCCAATTCATGTACATGTGGCGAGAGAGAATATAGAGAGGGATAGAAACCGAGGTGGGGGTGGAGTAGCGTTTTAACAATGAGATGCAATAATAAAAATAAGCTTGCTTTGATATGTCAAGACCATATGTAACGTCTGACATCTGAACATGCACCTAATATCACAAACAGCATGCATGCGAGATAACATCATGCAGCGCATACAATACAAACAAGTAATTCCTAAATCTTTTCACTGAATATCCAGTACCTTACATATTTTCATTTATATAATTGATTGCGTTCTCCTGGGGTGGCTGTGAAGCCTAACATTTCTGATACATATTTTTTTTTTTTTTAGGTTTTAGGTAACTAAATGTTACTTATTCATCACATGTGTCCCGAAGTCTTTGCTCCGCGTTCTTGCTTTCAGCTTGGCCTGTTGCTCAGCTTAAGCAGCAAACACAAATCTCACAGGGAGGTATTGATTGGGGCTTATGACAAAATCTATATGAAATGCTTTGAGGTATTAAAAGGAGAGTGGGGGAAAGGGAATTAAATGACCTGATGTAGGCTGAGAAAGTAAAAGCCTCTTTTGGATACAGCTGCCTTTGATTGCCTTTCTGCTTTAAGTGTGTGTATCTCCGGTGCATTCCCAGAGACAGATGTTGTAGCGGTGCAAGTTTACATTCACAGAATCAGAAGAGCGTGGATGGAGAATTTTAGACTTATGCAGCGAAAATAAAGTTAAGATCATAAATGTGTACAGTATATATATATATATATATATATATATATATATATATATATAGAAGAGAAGAATGTGCACTAATTGCTCAAAGGAAGCTACAGTGTATTGAAGTGGCACCAGTCCCAGAGAAAATCCACTGGGAAATACTAATGTGTTGTAGATGTTACACACATGTCCTTCCAATTAACTAATTAGAAGGAAGGGGAAAGGATAATGATGTATAGCAGAATGTGCGTAACACATCCACGTTTCTCCTCTTCCCTGGTCCAAACACAAGGCTGCCACTTTTAAGTTGCATGGCTGTTGGAGATCAAACAGATACTGATGTGTAAATGAGGACAAGATAGATTATATAGACGCATGAGAAAGAGGGTTGACTGTGCTGATGCTGCGCACTGTAAAGACTGTTACCATCCCACAAGCTGCAGTAAGGGGATGGCATTTCAAACGCCTTCTTTTTTTTCATCCTCAGGCGAATGTGACAGTTTAAGTCAAATTCTCTCATAGTGGGAAAACAAATCCCTTTTCATCCCCCTCATCAAGCATAACTTTCCAATTCTACTGGAAAGTGATTTGAAGTACATTCCACACACAGGTGTCACCAAACACCTTTCAAAACAAAATATGACAGCATTTGCAGTTAAATAACTCAACATGGATGCAGGGTATATAAAACATAGTGAACTTGCGACACAGGAAAAAAAAAAAAGCATAAAAAAGAACTTGCACAATAGCATCTGTGTCAAATACTGGAAAACATTGTGACACAGGGACTGTTCAGCAAGCACAATCAGTGTGGTGAAATTAGAAAAATAGCCAAATTCTACCTTTGGGTAATTTTGTTTTTGAGATTCTGTGCCTAAAAGGATCATCCAAACCCAATTGGTCATTGTTTCTATTGTTGCCCTCATTCACTGGAGACATATTTAGTGATGCAGTGCAATACGACATTGCAGCTTACTGAATTTAACAAAGGTGGCAGCTCACAAAGTGGCATGTATGAACAATTACATTTATTTACTGCCAATTTTTCTTTATCAGGTTTGAGCCAGGTTTTGGTTTGGGTAATAAGCTAACTGGTCATGAAATGTCTTCACATTTTTCCTTCATCCCTTTCAATTAAATTAGCACTGATTACTAGAAAGGCATTAAACCCAGCATATGATTAGTAAATAGAGATGAGCAGCTGAATTACTTAATAGTAAAATGACATGGCATGGCTTCATTCACTCAAGATGCCTTTTGTTTCATAATTCAAACCCCTTTGTATTCCCCATAGGAGCACTGTTACAAAATATTTGGAGCATGCCAGCGACATACCACAATGGGGATGACTCTGAATGCCCTTGGCCATTGATAAGAGCCCAGCTGACCCAGAAATCAGAATCAATTTGAAATTATACTCTCTTGTCTCAAATAAAGCAAATTAATTGTTGGCACATTCCCACTGAATGACTGCTACTGAGTCCACAAGGAGCAGATGACCTTTTCATGTAGAAAACGCTGTCAGCAAGCTCTTTGTTTTTAACTCCACGGTCTTTCACAAAGACCCAATCTGTGTCAAAAACCGACTGCTGCATCTTTATCACTGTTCTCACAGTATTTTGTTGAGGCACTGTACAGCAGTTCATTTTGACAGGTTAATACCATAGGCAGATATTCCACTGACAACAATGTCTGAGGCCACCTCCAGGGGCTGAAATAGAGCGCTAAAACTGGGCTAAACACAGGAAAAGGAGGAGTGGTCAATGAAACTTTTCCATAAAATCAGCTCTTTAAATTATAATGATTTTTTTCTCTGCATTAGTGAAAATTACCAGCGGGTGGTTAAGAAGATAAACATTCGTATTCGCTTAGATGAATGAAATTTTCGAAAAGAGACTTTTTTTCCCCCTCAACATCACACACACTTCGCCTCAATGCTAGTGGAAGTCTTCTGTAATTGCCATAATTTTACAACCTTCGATTACAAGCTTTCAATGCCAGCATCTAATTATGTCTTTATTATAAATAGAGGGCCATGTAACAATGACAGTTATAGTCCAGTTAGCCGTAAATCTTTTAATTCAGATGTAGTGATCATTTTATAGCATTTAGACCCATTGACCGTCATGCGTTCTTCTCTGTTAGGAAGTGGTCAGCACTGTCCCCGATGCCCAAAAGACTGTACTGCACTTTTTTTTTTTCTTGTCTCACAGCAATCTGCCTGTGAGAATAGTCTATGAATATTAGGATTTAGAGCAGCTTATCACAATATTGCACATCTTAGACAGACAGATAGACAGATAGATAGAGATAAGCCTCGAGTCTGTGCCCTGTCCCCTCTGAGTTTAGTCAGAACACAAAGCTCAATTTCCCAGAGGCCTCTGTACAACTGTAACGCAAAAATAATGTCAGATGCTGCAATAGGGGGTAAATCTGATTTACCCATTCCACAAATTAATACTACATACAACATGAACATTTTGATATTTTGATTCACTATTAAATCTGTTTCACCTCTTTAAAATGGTGTTTTTTTTTTCTTCTTTTTTTGACTGCAGCATAATTAGAAGAACTTTTGAAATGAGATTAAGTACAGTCCATCTCATCCAGAGCTTTAAGCTGTAATGACTATTTTTCACCCAACATGACACATCCCTCTGGCTCCAGGCCCAATACCACTCCATTCAAGACGATGATCCCACTGAAATTGAACTCAGATATATGCCAGTGCACATGTCCCTGGTATGCACTTGATGCAGTGGAGTTATTATTGCTATTGGGGTTAAATTCATGGCCAGTCAGGCGTGGAATATCCATCATGATTCACCTGGCTGATAGAAATTATGGAATAACTGTTAAGGCAAGGAAGGAGGGATATGTACGTTGGTAAGCCCCCGTGTTAAATATAGGCTTTCTATGATTGTTTAAGTAGTGGACCAAATGACGTGTCAAGAATAAATCTCATTTGTGGAGCTTTGTCAAGAGATACCCTACCTTAGCTCCATTTCTCTCCTGGATCATTAAATTCCCCATTGGTCATGGTGAGAGGGGTTTATTACTCTCCAGGCTCCTGGTGCCTCCTCAGACTGGCTCAGGCTGCTGGAGAGGCAAGTCACATCATGGGCTCATACGGACGAACCATTCCAGGAGGATTTAGGCCATGTACTATAACATGGTACATAGCTCAGAATGTCAAGGCACTGCATTTGATAAAATCTGGACATAAATGATGGGCAATATGCACTTGAACTTTTTTTTTTTTTTTTTTTTTTTTAATGAAAGGAATGGGCAATCTTATATGCCTACTCTTAGATCTATTATGCCTTTTCTTGTTCTGCTGCATCAGTGAAATGCAGAGAAACTCGGCAAAGTGAAAGTGTCATATTAGTTGTTCATTTCCTTTTAGTCTGCAGTTACCTACTCTATACCCAATTACCATGACCAGTGTCCAGAAATAATGAGCTGAAATTTAGTTTTCACTAAGACACTTTGACATTACACATGCGCTTTTCTCCAGCTAATCTTGTACGCTTACCTCCCAATGAACGTGGAAGTATTTGTAAAATGCAGTGAGGGCTGATCACACCTTTTTTTTATGTTTTGGTGTATGATCTGATTAGATGTAATGTAATCAGAACAGAAAATATAGACCCTTGAAAAACTGTTATGGGCACACACTTTGCATCTTAAATATTCCAGCAGTGTTTCCATCTCGCAGTGACCTTTCTGAAATTACACTGAGTGTCATATGTTAGGGCCTGATTGCTGTAACGACCTGCTCTCCCTCTCAATGTCCTCTGTTTTCCCATGTACCAGCCAACAGTGGACACACTTAACACAAAATGGGACACACACATACACACACACTCACCGGTACACAAAGTTTGGATGTGTTCCGGGAAAATTAAAAGTCACTGATAAGTTTGTGGCAGTATGAGTACAACTGACAACTCCCTTTTTTTCATGCATTTCCATTCCTCTGCGGAGGATCAAGGGAAGACGCTATGAATCCTGCGGCATTTGCATTTATATAACAGCCGTCCTCGGGCCTCCTCTGGGAGTCCTGTTAGGTATTTAGCATGTGATGTATATGTGTGGGGTAGGGTGTGTGTTTGGGTTTTGCTGAATGAATCTGTGTTTGAGCTCGCGCATGTGCATTTGTGCGTACAGTACATTAATGTTAACGTTAAATGAATGACTGAGTCCACCAGACAGCAGTGGATGTACTGCAAGAGGCTTCTCCATTCCTAGGTCTGTGCACAGAGCACGATGAAGGAATAAAAGTGAGTAATATGTATCATTAAGACATTTACCTTCTCCTTGGTGATGTCTGGTTGGCTTGAAGCCATTCATTTTATATTCAGAATGAGAGCACGTCTTGTACACAAGTTTGTAAACTACTTGTGCACCTACAAAGCACCGTGGTAAAATGGAGAGGCTGTAAATTGTTAGAATATAAATGCAAGGGCGGAAGCCTCTAATTACATTTATTTCCTTTTGTTAGTAGGTGATTTGTCATTTTTTAACAGGGGAATATCCCAGTGGGAGCGTCGCCCTGCTTCCACACTGCACACACACACCCATGTACGCCTCCCAGAGGACAATGGGGAGGAGTTCCTTGTGCCTTTTTATCAGAGGGGAGCCTTGAACAGATTTTTAGGGGCATTTACTAAACTTTGAAATAATTATTACATTATATTGTCAAAAAAAAACAAAACAAAAAAACAATTAATTTGTGGTACAAAGAATTGTTTTGGGATGGAAAGTGGGGATGGTGGGTTAACATTTTACACATTAGCATTTAACACATTTAACACATTAGCATTTTGATAATTTTGCTAAGAAAAGAAATGACATGCGCCTAAGTCTTATTATGGCTGGGAAATCACTGTTTTTATGTATTGGTAAGTTTTTGTATGTATTTCACAATTTCACATTTACTTAAGCATTTATTTTACTCAAGTATTTTACTTAGATACATTTTAAATCACATATTAAATCAGTAATGCACTAATTTAAATCATAAATTAGACAATTTTGTACCCATTTGCAGTGAACAATGAGTCAGCAAAGAAAATGGAAGCAATCTGGCTCTTTTTTTTTTCAGTATTTCTAGTAAAAAGAATGTACTTTAACTCATGTCCTCCCACCTTTTTAGAGTCACATGGAACACATGGCTGTCTTATTTTCTTCTAAAAACCATATTTTTATACCAGTAATTTTATTTCTACTAGTACTTTTACCTTTTAGCAAGGTAACAGTGTGTTGTAGTACCTGGCCACTGCTGGGTTTAAATCTTTGGAAAAGGGGCAGCAGCAATGGGCATTTTAAAATAATAAATAGTATGTGTGTCAATAGTTAAATTGTACAGTCAGACAAACAAGTCATATTTGTTGTATGAGAGCGCCAAAGCTAAATGGCAGCAACTGTGATGGTTAAATGAGCAACCGTATCAGTGAGCTTCTTAGCATGTCAGTACTCATTTCTTAATATTTTTGTATTGAAAATTTAAATCTACACTGATTAGGTTGTTTCTGTCTTCATCACCTTAGCAACAACTGTCGGTCCCCAAAGGGAGCTGTTCACTGTCACATGAATGCTTTATTGTCTTGAGTTTGCTCATGTTTTACCATTTATGCAAAAATAACACCTCAGTTTCAGATTCACCAATGCTTGTACAGGGCAAGTATACATGATATGTAAGAATACGCTATTCACTAGCCCTGTGCAATGCATGGAAAGTACTAGTGAGAGTACTAGTCAAAAGATAACATAAGTACATAAGTATAAATACATGTCATATTTTGCGCACTTAACAGTTACATGTAAATCAGTGTTTTGCCCACATATAGCTATTTTTTAAACAAGACTTATGTGAATCGAGATTGTGTCCAATCCACAAACACTTAACAAGACTTTATGCAAAGAGTTTAGTTTTGATCATTCAGAATGGCTGCTCTCATGGCTGCTAGACATGAGCAGTGTTGCCACAAGTCAGGCATCAGATTAGAGAATGCTCCATTAGTAAAAGACACTTTAGGGCGCAAGGGTGCCAGCCTTGGTGAGTTAGTTTCAAAGCTGAAGTATGCAAGTTGCGTTGCACAACTTAATTTGCATGTATTTTTGGTGAATATGGTGAAAAACTCTTAGTTGAAGCAGCTGCATCCCAAAAAATGTCACTTTTGCAGTGTAATCTTAGTGAATTTGGACCTCAGTGTTGAATTGTATTTTCAGCCACTTCATAAGAGTAATTCTTTACCCAGTGTGAGCTTTTTTCCTTCATAAAAAAAAAAAATAAATAAAAAGCAGAGTAGTGGGAGGGAGGATCAGGGGAAATGAGTGGGGTGATGGATGTGCTGATGGACTGGAGCTGTAATGCTTTTTTACCAAATGAAACATCTTTTGGCACAGTTGCTCCTACAATTTTACCACCAGCTGCTGATTTTAGCCGCTTGAGGACAAACTTGATGAAGATTAGCTGAATAAATACGTCATTTGCACCCTGTTCAAACATTGCCAATATAACTTGCATTGTTACATATGACTAAAAAACAGGAGCTCAAATGATATCTGGAAGAAAGAAAGCATAGCCAGTGAATGTTGTACTTAAATTGGACAATACTTTCAAAATTTGTGACCTTTGTTAAAAATCTAACCTCAATGTTTTCCAAGCTCTTTTTTTTTTTTTTTTTTTTTTTTTTTAGCCTGGCTAATATGGGGGAGAAACTGCTGGGGTGGCAACTTTAGGGTTAGGGTAAGGGCTTTGATTAAGTCTTGTGACATGCATCCACCCTCAGAAATGAGCCTTGGAATCTAGCTCTGATAGTTACAATGTTTTTTTTTTTTTGTTTTTGTTTTTTTTTTTATGATTTCAAACGCTGTCTCACAGGAAAACTCACAAACAGACAAGCACAGGGTTAAAAGGCTTTAATACAGAAGCATAAAATCCAACTCCACAGCCCTCTGGAAGCTGTCAAGAATTCCGCTTCTGCCTATGACAAATTCTGCAGCGCCTCAAGGGGGCTGAAATAAAACTGGGCTGGAGAGCATTATGCCTTTCTCTCTCTCTTTCTCTCTCTCTCTCTCTGTCTCTCTCGCTCTCGCTTTTCCCGGTTTTCTGTATATCAGAAATGAGAATGTGAAAAGGAAATTTTATACTGGGCTGCTGAATTGAGGTATTAGTTTCTTAACCAAGTCTGAGCCCACTGCAAATGCTTTAAATCCTCAGTGCTCCTCCCTCAGCCGATGCATGTACACTTACCTCTCCTCTGCTGTTGTTCCTTTCCTTTCCTTTCCTTTCCTTTCCTTTCCTGTTCTTTCCTTTCCTTTCCTTTCCTTTCCTTGTCTCATTGATAAACTGTTTCCTTTTACTCATCTATTCTATGCATTAGAGACTGTCCTCATGTTCTCAGTAAAGGGACGGCCACATTTTTCCTCATGTGAATCTTACAAAACAACAAGTGACAAACAACGGAACTGCATTCACTGGCAAGTTGAAACAAACATGCAGCAAAATACTTTACATACTTCAGAAGTATGCATCTTAAAAACTCCTAGTTTAACCTTGGCAATGCGATAAATATGTATTCGCTTTCCAGTAATTTCAAAACTTTTATAGCTTAGTAAAGAGATATCAAAAGGACAGTTACGCAGCACTTTGAATCTGCCTATGCCCCAGCAGTCTGAAACCCACTTAGCAATTTAAATGGGATCAGAGGAGCTTAGAAGGGGCAGTTCCCCAAAACACTTTGTGCAGTCAAACTGATAACTCTAAATATTTCAAATCCTCTGTGTATGTGATAACGCCTTCTCTTTTCACAGTACAGGGTATTGAGGTAAAGGAATTCTGAGGCATAGTTAAAAATATATATATATATATATAAACAGTAATTATCTTAGATGCTTTAAATGAATGGGTTCCTTAGCCTTTCCAATCTCATAAACACACCTGTGACTGTTTGATGATAAAACAGTCAAAAATGAAGTTTCATTTCAAACCACAGTATAAGTGAAATTGAGACTGGTTTAACTACACTGAAGTTAGGAAAGAGGGAACGATGAGAGAATTACTTTACAGTATGTTTTTACGTATGTATTCATGATATGTTTCTTTACCAGTGTAAATTTTAAATTCCATTTCCTTATTAAACTAGTGAGGCCAGGCCAATAAATTAATCATATATTCTTCTTTCATAGAATGCTACAATATTTTTATATAAGGGATTACATGTGGGGCGGCACGGTGGTGCAGTGGTTAGCACTGTCGCCTCACAATAAGAAGGTCCTGGGTTCGATTCCCACCCAAGGTCCTTTCTGTGTGGAGTTTGCATGTTCTCCCCGTGTCTGCGTGGGTTTCCTCCGGGCACTCCGGTTTCCTCCCACCATCCAAAGACATGCAGGTTAGGTGAATTGGAGAAGCTAAATTGTCCCTAGGTATGACTGTGTGTGTGAATGTCAGTGTTTGTCTGTCTGCCCTGCGATGGACTGGCGACCTGTCCAGGGTGTTTCACTGCCTTCGCCCTATGAGCGCTGGGATTGGCTCCAGCACCCCCCCGCGACCCTAGTGAGGATAAGCGGTTAAGAAGATGAATGAATGATTACATGTGCTATATAACATGATGATACGTCCCAAAAAAGATACTTATGACAGAAAGAAATAATTTGAAACAATAATAAATAATTTGATTCTGAAATGATTTTATTTGCCTTCAAGACTTCATTGAAACAATCTATAGATTATATTTACATCCATAAAAATGTGTTTACACATGTTCACAATTTAACCTGCGACAAGTACAAGTCGACATACTTCATTGTTTTTAGGTGAATGTAACATTTCATGTTCCCTAAAATAATACATTAAAAGTCGGTGATATCCATGCTGTAACAGCTCAAATGTGTTAGCAAAAATAACTTGATTAACAGTATAAAATGGACAGGACAATCTGCACAGAGTGTTATATCAAATGAGGGGATTGATCCATCACAGTGGTATTCATAGTGAGGATCATTTACTCCCACAATTGACCAATCAGAATTGAGTATTCCACAAAGTTGTGTAATAAGTAGGGCTGTCAGTGATGACTCTGAGGGCCTGTGTCTGACAGAAGACCCAAAAAGTTATTAGAGCATCAGGTAAATGTTTTCAGTATGTATTTAGTAACCTATTATCATTTATTGTTGTTTGCAGAAAGTTAATATTCAGAGACCTTCTCTGTTGACCACCTCTTAAATTTACATGAAATGGTTTCATCTTGCCCCCTAGTTTTTCACAAAGACAGGTGGGTGTGGTCCACCAGTGGTGGACATGAACCTCTTATTTTAGGTTATGATAGGCCATTTTTGCTCCCAAAATATTAATCACATAATATATTCACAGAAAATTCTGACTGTACTTTTCGCTTCTTTTTTAGCTATCATTTAATAAATACAGGCAAACTTCAGCAAGCAAATTACTCATCCTAAAACAGGCCTGACAGTTGCTCAGCGGTTCTGCCTCCCCACACCCAGACCCCGACCCAGGAGCCAGCCCTGCTGCCAGCTGACGGAGGTGAGCAGCATCGTGCTGAGTGACAGGTCAGCTGGCATAACTGCAGGGCGTCTGTTAGAATTAATGGCTTCTTTGCCATAAAGTTTGTTGTGCACAGTCAAGACTCCATATGGAAAGAAATATATATATCTATCTATATGTATTTGGTGACCACTTGACTTTTCCTGTAGTGCCACAATCAAGGCTTTTCAGTTCCATTTCCATTTTGTAATCCATTTTTCATTTCCTCTTGTATGGCTGCTTATTTTCTAGCTGGTATGTATGCTTGGTTCAAAACTCTGCTGCTGATTTATTCTTCTGGTTGTTATATCACTCTGTTTGACTGATGCATGTTTAAGTTATATTTATTTTAAGTTATTCATTAATTTTATGAGAATTTTCCATTCAAGAATTTTGCCATAGCGATTATATTCAGATTATAAAAGATGGCCTTTATCAACATTTCTCATAGAGGGTATGAGTCTTGCATTGATGAGTGAATTCAACTGCATGTGTTGTGCCCCTGGAAAAACGGGCAAATAATGAAGAGAGAAAGCAAGACGCAGCTCTCTGCTTCACACAACTAGATCAAGTGTATTAAACATTACAGTATATCAATACAGAATGCAGTATAACAACTGTACGTTTGTGAACAATGCTCTCAGTCTCAGGACCACAGTTTGCATATATAATATTCTCAAAATAATGTAAATAGTTTTTAATCAGTGTGCTTAAACTAGCATAAATGAAATATCTCTGTATTGATCTTTTTTAACTTATGCTCTCTATCAGACAAATGAATTATCATTGAAGTAATGCTCATAACAATCAAAGTCAGTGACTAGCTTAAACCAGCGACATATAGGGTAACTACAAGCATGAAAATGGCGGACTCCGGCAGGATGCAAGGAGCTAGCAATAACACAAAAGTACAAAAAAAAACAACACAAGTCCTCTTTCTCACATCCAATGACCAAAAGCTAAAGAAACAATAGCCAACAATGTGTCACTATAGCGTTGGTATGCTTTGTGCACTGTATTTACCTGGAAAAACGGGCAAATAATGAAGAGAGAAAGCAAGACGCAGCTCTCCGCTTCACACAACTAGATCAAGTGAAGGAAAGAAGCGCGCTTCCCCCTAGTGGCGCCCCGAGGCATCGCCAGCGGACATATGCATAATCGATCCAGGCAGAAAGACTGCATCACCGATCGTCTGATCATCTACATATTTTCTTTACACCTTGCACACTTCACAATGGCAACTACAACAAGACAGCTCGCACAATAACAACAAGCATCATCACAAAAAAATGAAGAAATAGAAATAACCAACAACTGGCAGAAATAGATATTTCCTGAGAAACTTGCTCAGCTCAAAATTCTCACCTGCTACATACTCCCCCTCAAAATAAATGTTGTCCCCAACATTCTGGTATTTAACCTTAAGTGCAAATAAGGGGTTAAGCTAAACTTCATCAATAACCATACAGTTCTGAAGTGCATAATATCACTGTAACTATACCTTGTCTCATGCTCAGAAGTGCAGTTTTACAGGCTGGAACCCTTTTTGTACATACCTTCTTAAGGCTTAAGACCTTAAAAATGTAATTTTACAGACTGGAACTCTTTTCATACATTCTTGCACCAGGCTTAATGCCTTCAAAATGTGGTTTTACAGACTGGAACTCTTTTCATACATTTCTTCATCTGCATTATCCATCTGTGTTATCTTTGTCCATCTGTGTTATCTTTGTTTTGTGTGATCCACAGTCTCACTTTAGTTGCAAACAGTTAACACAGTCCATCGTTTCCTTTTGAGTGTAATGGGTGTCCATTTGCTCAGTTCAGTGGTGTGTCATGTTTCTATCGCACCTGTCCATAGGGTTGCTGGTAATAGAACGTCCATGGCACTTTAAAGTTTCTATGATGTGGCAGTGTTCTCAGATTGTAGCAAGCTGGTGAGCCGAGTCGATCATATGTGAAAACCTTGGGTCGCTTGTGCTGTCGCCTTGGCCGCTGAGGCTCCTGCTCACTGGTGCTGCTGTGCTCGCTTGAGACAAGTGAGGGAACAGCCTCCTCCACAAGTGGTTCCTCAATATGACTAGCCTCTTGCTCAGGTAAGTGCTCAGGTTGGCTTATCACTTCATAGTCTTTTTCTGACTCAGATGGCATGTTTTCCTCCAACGGCATGTGTTCACCAGGTTCATCAGTACTCACACTGTTTGATGTCTGAGGGTGGCGTGGCTGAAGTTGTTGCTGAAGTGACACTGGATAATATTCATCATCATCGTCATCTTCCTCTGACTGTTCCATTTCCTGAGTTGCCACCGTAGTTCTTTTCTTTGCTCGTGACTGGACTGGTGTTTCAAGCGGCAAATGGTCACATGGGAGGAGGAGATTGCGATGTAATATCCTTGATCTCCCTTTTCCTCTCTCAGGTCTGAGTTCATAAACAGGAATGTTTTTACTGACTTGGCGGACAACTGTGTGGATCACATCCTCCCAGTGGTTTCTTAGCTTGCCTGGTCCACCACGAAGTGTCATATTCCTGACTAAAACACGATCACCAGGATGTAATACTGAGCTTTTCACCTTATTGTCATAATATCTTTTGCTTCTTGTGGCCGCTCTGTGAGTATTTTCTCTTGTGATCTTGTATGCCTCTTCCATGCCCTGCTTCCACTTTTCCACATAGTTCTGATGACTACTGTCTCCTTGTTCTGATATCAAACTGAACAACATGTCAACAGGCAATCGTGGGGAGCGTCCATATAACAAGTGAAAAGGAGAGAAGCCAGTCACCTCACTGCGAGTACAGTTGTACGCATAGATCAGTTTGTTTAGTGAGTCTTTCCAGTTAGTCTTTTGCCTTTCTGTGAGTGTCTTTAACATCTGGAGCAGTGTCCGGTTGAACCGCTCCACCTGTCCATTCCCTTGGGGGTGGTAGGGAGTAGTTCTAGATCCAGCAACTCCACAGTAGGTTTTCAGTTGCGCAAACAGCTGGTTTTCGAATTCACCACCCTGATCATGGTGTATTCTTGTTGGAAAGCCAAATTTTAGAGCATAGTCATTAAAGATTTTGTCTGCAGCTGTCTTGCCTGATTTGGAAGTCGTAGCATACGCCTGGGCAAAGCGTGTAAAATGGTCAATGATAACAAGAATATATTCATAACCACCCTTGCACTTGTCGAGGTGGAGAAAATCAACAGAGACAAGCTCAAAGGGGTGAGTTGTGACTATGTTAGTTAGTGGTGCTCTTGTCTCACGACCCGGCTTCTTGTGTTTAAGACAGACACACTTTCTCATGACATAATCCTCTATCTCTCGCTGCATATAAGGCCAGTAGAACCGGTCCCGTATCAGTGACGTTGTCCTGTCAACACCTTGATGGCCCATCTCATCGTGGAGTTCCCTCAACACGGTATCTTTGTGTTTTTCTGGTAGCACTAGCTGTTTTCTGTTTACTGTTTTTCTGTACAAGACTCCATTCTCACTTATCTCTAATTTGTCCCATTCTCTCAGAAGACAAGTGACCTGTAAGCTGAGTTGTTTCAGTTCTGGACCTGATGGCTTGTGCTCTGCCAGTTTACTCTGAATCACATATCCAATAGTCTGGTCATTTCTCTGGTCCTGTTTGATCTGTTCTGTTGTCAGTGGAATGATAGATGTATTTGTAGTCGTGGTTGCACACTTAACTGAGACACCCATGGTCCATGACACACCGGATTCATCCTGGTTTTCCACTGCCTGTGTAGCTGCTCCAATCACATCATATGACATTTCCTCAGAACACTCTTTCATAAACGTCTCCATATCTATGGGCATCCTGGACAGACTATCTGCATCAACATTTTCCTTACCAGGGCGATATTTGATCGTGAAGTGAAAATCTGCCAATTCCGCCACCCATCTGCACCCTGTTGCATTCAATTTGGCAGTAGACAGTACATAGGTAAGGGGGTTATTGTCACTATAGGCTGTGAAAAATGGTGCATAGTAGAGGTAATCACGAAATTTTTCTGTGATAGCCCATTTGAGAGCTAGAAACTCTAACTTGCCTGAGTGCAGATGGTAATTTTTCTCAGCTGCAGTTAAAGTACGAGAGCCATAAGCAATCACACGAAGCTTTCCATTCTGCCTTTGGTACAATACTGCACCTAATCCCTGGTTCGATGCATCAGTATGGAGTATGAATGGCTGTGAGAACTCTGGGAAGCCTAGAACAGGAGGCTGAGTTAAACAATCTATCAACTGCTCTAATACTGACTGGTGCATGTCGGTCCATTCAATAGGTGTACTGGAGGGGACACCTCTAGTGTTTCGTTTTGTTTGCCACTTTCTCCTTTTGTTTTGCAGGGTTTCAGTTTCTGCAGGTCCTTTAAGCAGATCATACAGTGGACTGGCAATCCGTGAAAAATCCTTGATGTACTGTCTGTAATAACTCAATAGTCCCAGTATTGCTCTTAACTCACCAACAGTACCTGGCCGTCTGTTTTTCAAAGCTGTCACAGCAGCAGTATCAGCGGGATCAATCCTGTTTCCTTCTGCTGACACAATCCTGCCAAGGTACCGCACTTCTGCTTTAAACAGGTCACACTTCCTTGGTTTCAGCTTTATTCCATATTCTCTCAGTCGCTGCAGCACTCTCCTGACATCGTTAACATGATCCTCAAATGTTCTGCTAAACACAAGAACATCATCAAGATAAGGCACACATATCTCATCTCTTAACCCCTCTAAGCACTCTTCCATGCAGCGCTGGAATGCTGCAGGTGCGTTCATGAGTCCAAAGGGAATTCTGACCCACTCATATAGGCCCCAGGGGGTCACAAAGGCTGTGAGGTGTTTACTGTCCTTGGCCATGAACCCCTGGTGGTAGGCCTTACCCTGGTCCAGCAGTGAAAAGAGTGTGTTTCCACCCAGGTTGTCCATAATATCCTGTACTCTGGGGATGGGGTGGCGATCTGGGTGAGTTTTCCTGTTAAGCTCCCTGTAATCAATACATAAACGCAGAGTACCATCTTTTTTTCTCACACAGACTATTGGGGAAGAGTAGGACGAGGAAGATTTCTCCACCCAGCCCTGCGCTATCAAATCCTGCAGGTAATCTTTCATTTCTTGATACAAGGGCTTTGGGACAGACTGATATGTCCGTGACACTGGTTCGTTATCTTTTAATGAAATGTTCATTTGTAGGTTTTCCACACAACCTATATCATCATCTGACTTGGAAAATGACTGTGACTCTTCTCTTAACATCTGACTGACAATGTATTTTTGGTGTTCATTCAAGTGAGTCAAATCAACAGGAGGATCCCATTGCTCATCGGTGGGTGTGGCCTCACTGAAGCTCTTGGCTTGGACTTTGTGAATAGCCGCAGTGGGTAGGTGATCTGACTTGAATATGTTGGCAGGATACACTGACTTCACAGACTGTACTGTTCCAATAATAGTCCTTCCTGACAATGTAATATCATGGCTGGTCGGATTTTGCACACTGACAATGATTTTTGGGGTCATACCTGTCTTCACTGATACCAGGGTGTCACAAAACTCGAGTCCTTCAGGCCATTGTGGGTTCTCGAATGGCTCAAAAATCAGAGTCTTGTCCTCCTTGAAAGGTGGAGCCTGTACTCGACATTCGATTTGGATGGAGCTGCATTTAGGCACATCAACTCTTTCATTTGTTGTTCTCACATTATGCTCACATGGCTGCCCAACTCTCACTGCATTAATAAAGGCTTTTGCTTTGTTTTTCCTGAGGTGAGGGAAAGCTACTTTTACTGTTTTCATGAGTTTTTCCTTGTCTCTGTCTGTTGTATGATCCTGTTCACTGTTCACCAAGTACTCGATGACATTAAAGCCAATGATGGGACATGGTTGTTGGCTACCTTTTAACACTAGCATGGGTATCATTAACTCCTCATCGTTAACAGTAAGTTTAAAGCTCACCTCAAGCCATCCAACATATGGCATTTCAGTTCCATTGGCTGCTTCAATTTGCAAGGGGTCAAGTGGATCAAATAGCTCTGCTACATCCCTTAATTTTACATCAGGTAGGTGGCTCTCTTTCCAGACCTCATCCATCGCACAAATTTGTGAGCCTGTGTCCCAAAGTGCCTGGATCCTCTGTTTATGCAGAAAACACCTGATGACACATTTCTTTCCCACTAACTCTCTCAGAGTAGGTGTCATTGGGTCACAAAGTTTCTTACACTTAGATTTCTCACATGACTGTCTCTCCTGTTTCTTAATGCCTAAACATGCGTACGGCTTACAATGTCTCTTGTGTGCAGGCCAGTGGGTCTCTTGGCATTCTTTTGAGCAATACAGTGTTGTCTTACAACCAGAGCAACATTTTATTTCCTTACTCTCTTTCTTTTCTTCACAATTAGCACAACAGTGGGACTTATCTATGCCTTTGGTTGCCCCATGTCCCCTGGGAGCAACCCCTTTTAGTTTAAAGGGCCTTCTCTAGCTGGTTTTATCAGTCTCTGTGCTTTACAACCTGCACGAAAATGCTCACTACTTCCACACCCGATACAGTGCTGACAATATTCCTCACCTGCCTGAATACATGCAAAACACCTTGGGCGGGGGCGTGGTGCTGGATAGTATCGCTGTGGTGCAAATCTCTGCTGGAACTGTGCTGTTTCCCTCACAGGTCCAGGTCCAAATGCTGGTCGGTACTTCTGCACTGGTGCTGGTGGTTGCTGGGCGTAGAACTGCATGCTATTTTGTTCAGTCTTAAAGGTGGGTTGTGGGGGTGCAAATACTGAGAAAGGAACAGACATCGTTTCTGGCTCTCTGTTTGGTGGAGGATACTGTGGGGGTTCAGGTGTTGACTTCTGAATGGTTTCTCTGATGTGGGAAACCTCAGCCCTTAGATCTTTCAGCAGCACCATGTCAGAACGAATTTCTTTTATTTCAGAGAGGAGATCAGGGGGTAAAGTAACTGTATTTTGCTGGGTGGTGTTTTTCTTTTCCACTGGGGGTTCACTAGACTGGACAGTACTTACATGAGTCACTCGTGATGGGGCTGAATGTTTCTTTTTGTCTTGTCTCTCCTTTTCGTTGGCACATGCAATGTTCACTTTCTCCAGCAGCAGCTCGTCTGATGTATTTGTTTGTAGGAGATAAGGCTGCAAGTCACTTTTGATATTGTCATTCTGCAGACCAGTCAGGACAGTGTGCATGAAAAGACTCTGGACTAGTGCTGGGTCATATTTAAGACTTGACTCAACTTCCTGGGAAGCAAACAGAATTTTCTGCCTCAGGTCCATTGCTCTTATCAGGAAGCTTTGAGGTGTCTCTTTGCTGCTCTGGACCTCCGAAGTGAGCTGTTTGTATAACTCTGTGGCGCCTCTTTCCTGATAATGGGATCTGAGAATTCTCCTAAGGGCAGGCAATGTGAGGTTCTCTTTTCCTTCAAGGTAGCTCCTTAACTGCAGGCCTGGTGTGATGGCACGGATTACAGCATCAGTGATCTTAGACTCTGGATAACCTTTGCTGAGCCCATTTTCAATTTGCCTGGCCAGACTAGAAAAGGTGAGTCTATCTTTTTGACCGGGCTCCCCTATTTGGCCTGCTATCTTGAAATCTTTACGCCACATAGAGCCATTCAGTGGTGCTGGGGCTACTGGGGTGCTGGGACTCAGATGGAGGTTCATGCTTTTTTTCATCAGGTCATGCATTGCTCTCTCTTTTTCTTGTAAGGACAATCTTAATGTCTCTACCTCCTTCTGGAGGATTTCCTGTTCCTCACCTTCATTTTGTTCATCCTCTGTGCTTGGTTCTTTAGCCGTTTGTATTTTCTCTATGATGTCCTGAACATTGAGGAGTTCTGACATACCTTCATCCTCTAAACTGGTCAGTTCTTCCCGTTCAAGATGCTTTATGACATGTGAGACTAACTGGCCACGTGTTTTACCTGTCACATGCTCTCTCCCTGGTCCTGAGATGTGAAGGGCATTGCATACTTTAATCAACAGTTCTACAGTCAGTTTATACAGTGTTCCTTTAATTTCCAGTTGTAACTTCTCTAATTCTGATTCCATCTTATCAGAGGAGTGGACACAAGCAGTACAATGAGGGATTTATTTGACTTAATTGGCTTTTGTTGCCCCCTAGTGGTCACTTTGCGCACTTCAGGATACAAGCGACGCCAATGTCGATCGGGAAACCGCCTCCACTGCCTCGCCGGACTCCAACTGATGTCTGGGTTGTTTAGGGGGATGAATGACGAGAGGGGGTCTGCTAAAGGGCAGGGAAAATCCTCAAACCAAACATCCCAGCGGTGCCTCCAAAATGTTGTGCCCCTGGAAAAACGGGCAAATAATGAAGAGAGAAAGCAAGACGCAGCTCTCTGCTTCACACAACTAGATCAAGTGTATTAAACATTACAGTATATCAATACAGAATGCAGTATAACAACTGTACGTTTGTGAACAATGCTCTCAGTCTCAGGACCACAGTTTGCATATATAATATTCTCAAAATAATGTAAATAGTTTTTAATCAGTGTGCTTAAACTAGCATAAATGAAATATCTCTGTATTGATCTTTTTTAACTTATGCTCTCTATCAGACAAATGAATTATCATTGAAGTAATGCTCATAACAATCAAAGTCAGTGACTAGCTTAAACCAGCGACATATAGGGTAACTACAAGCATGAAAATGGCGGACTCCGGCAGGATGCAAGGAGCTAGCAATAACACAAAAGTACAAAAAAAAACAACACAAGTCCTCTTTCTCACATCCAATGACCAAAAGCTAAAGAAACAATAGCCAACAATGTGTCACTATAGCGTTGGTATGCTTTGTGCACTGTATTTACCTGGAAAAACGGGCAAATAATGAAGAGAGAAAGCAAGACGCAGCTCTCTGCTTCACACAACTAGATCAAGTGAAGGAAAGAAGCGCGCTTCCCCCTAGTGGCGCCCCGAGGCATCGCCAGCGGACATATGCATAATCGATCCAGGCAGAAAGACTGCATCACCGATCGTCTGATCATCTACATATTTTCTTTACATCTTGCACACTTCACAATGGCAACTACAACAAGACAGCTCGCACAATAACAACAAGCATCATCACAAAAAAAATGAAGAAATAGAAATAACCAACAACTGGCAGAAATAGATATTTCCTGAGAAACTTGCTCAGCTCAAAATTCTCACCTGCTACACATGCAGCATGTTGCATGTATGTCTGCACACTGTTGCACTGTTACATGCACACGCTGTTAAATGTTAAAGTAAGTATTAGACTAGAAGAGAGTTCCAAGCCTGCAAAGGGAGTTATTCAAAGCAATTGTGCAGAGTTTGCATGGCCCGTGGTGGTGGGGCCCAATGATATATCTTTTGATGGGGCCAAAAATCCCTGGTGGTATCCCTGGATGCCAGCAGGGAGCTACTGTCAATATCAATAACAAAATGAATGCAGAGACAACCTCTGGCGCGCTGGATGGCAAGTTTTCTTCCAAGAAGCTTCCCGGTGGTTCTCGGGACAGAAGTGAAAACACATGGACAAACTGCAACACTGAACTGCTCTTCTGTCGGAGCACAACCTGTTTAACATATCAGCTAAATGACAAATGTGTTTCTGCTATGAGCTTCTAATAATGACGTTAGTACGACTTGCAGCGGTGCTGTCAAACCACACATGTGGAGTGCTTAAACAGCAAACCTGTCAACACAGCAAAACTGAGAGCTGCAGCTGCTAAATGGATTTCCATAGACTGTCAGCCCATCAGTTTTGTTGAAGACAACAGGCTGAAAGTCATACAGATTGCATCGGGGAATCCATCATATAACGCTGAGGAGCAACGACTGTTCCCAAAATACACTACACAACAGTGAAAGGGTAAGCAAGCAAGTAATTTAATATATTTTCAATATGTGAGTAATTGCAGTTAATCCACAAAATTACCTTGTGATTAACACAATTTTAAAAACAAATCATTTGACTGCCCTAGTGATAAGTTATCTTAATGACTTGTATTTGGTTAGATGGCACGCTCTTACCATGTTTTGGTTATTGATTTATTTTAGTGGTATTCATTCATTCATTCCTCTCCATATGTTTAACAGATGGGCTTGGTTTCCCTGCCGTTGTAGTTATGTGTCAGATGATGCAGCACATTGCTAAGCCGGTGTTACTCATGAAAATATGGGGTTGCGTATGCTGTGTAATGCTGGAGGTAACAATTTGTGAGAAAAGAGATATAAAAAGTTTGTGATTGCACCTTAGTGACAGAGGTTTGTGCGTTGTTATTTCTAGCTGGGAGCTGTTGTGCATATGTTGACTTTTTAGCACATATCATTGTTTACGATCTAACAAAAATATGTTTTGGTTGTTTCATAAATGAAGCCTTCAGGCTAGTCTGTTCCCCCCAAGTTTCCTCTCATGCAGAAAGAACAAACAATAGGAAAATTTAGGTGTATAATTTTCAGAGGAGTTTATTGATTTTAGTTGAAGATGAGAGAGTGAAACAGATCATCTGACAAACAAGTGATGAACATAGCTAATTCCAGACTTTTGTGTTTTTCTGCATAAGTATGAAATACCAGTAGGCCTCTGTCTGATGACTGATAATCGTCTGGGATTGTTCACTAATTGCCTCATTATGTTTTGTACTTTGTTCTGTATGGTGTTGGGATTCTATCCTCCAGCATTCTCCTCCATATTCTCAGTTTTTTCTGCCTTATTGACAGAAAACTTCTCCCAGAGGCTCCGTTCTTATGCAAGCAATTTGAGCCTAACGCAGACAAAAATAAAATAAAAAATAAAACGGTAAATGTTTCATTGCTTTCAAAAAAAGGGGACCCTGTCTAACACATTACAGTTCTGTTTCTTCTCTCAAGGCTGTGATTATTCACCCTCCTCTCTGGAGCTTAAGTGGCAATATAAGTTGGGCCTCATTTCTATGTTGCCTTTGCACTTTTCAATCAATTCAAGCAACACTTTTCCTGAGGTGTATTCAATAATTTATTCATACTTAGCTCACAGCCATGGGTGATGCCACAAAAAGCAATGCAGTCTTAGGAGCAGGGGAGCTCTGAAAAATCAGGAAAAGGATGAGCGGGGTTGTTATTGTGGATTAACAATCCTGTGCCCCAGCATGTGCTGTGCAGCGGTGTCCTAATGCACAGCATTGTTAATAGTTTGTTACAGTCTTCAGAGGTTTAACTAGCAGGGCCCTGAGTCTCTCCTATGTACTGAGTATTTTCTGCCTGCACAGCGATTGATTGTGCGCTGTGGGAGGTTGTTGAGGTGGCTGCTTTGGAGTGGATTTGACACAATGGTATTTTCTATTTAAAGAAGGTTTTATAGTACACGATGAGTTTCCAACAAGGTAAAGCTGTTTTACCTGGAGTTTAATATAATAATAATAATAATAATTCAATAAACAGCCAAACCCAGCATGACTGAGTAACACATTTATGTTTGGAGAAATAAAACCTGGAAAAAATTAGCTCTGAAATATTTTTTTCTGCTTCCCTCTCAAAGTACCACAGTGCCACAATTCTCGCTGATTCTTGGCGTCATTGACTATTTTCTCTAGCTTTAATAATGTTAAGAAAATCATTAGGTGTCTGGTGAAATATTTATTGCAACAGATATAGTGAAAGTTCTTTAAAATGTAAAGATGATCAGTGAAAATACACTAATCTAAAATGAAAAAAGTAAACATGTCCTCTCTCCTGTCTGCAAAGATGTCTTGAAGTTCTTTGTTTATCTAATAACGTCTCAATTTTAAATGATGTCGAGAGCACAACAGGTGATGAAACAGGGTTTAAGAATGTTGAAAAATTAAGCAAAAGCTAAACCAAACTACATTATATATTTTATTATACTACTATATACTATTATATACTATTACTATTATACTATTATATACATTATCACTATACATATCAATAACATATGCTCCTATTACTTTGGTCTTTACATGCTTAGTGTTTAAAATACAGTGAATATAGTATTTGTACAGTGCAATGCATTATTATATATTGTTATTATCATTACATAATTTATATTGCGCAATCATTCACAATAATTTTACTGAATTAAATAATTTTACTACATTGCTAATCACTGTTTTATGCTGCCCCTGCTGTTTTTAATCTGTTTAGACTCTATTATTTTATCATCTATCATGGACACTTTTTCACTATGTTCACATTTTGGGTGTGCACAGCACCTTACATGCCAGTGATCATATTCAGCACATTTGCCTTCATAGTTCTGTTTTTGCCATCTTTTTATGCTGTTTGGTTTTTTCTAGCCCTGTGATCAGTGAGGAACAACATTTTGTTCAGTTGTGTACTTTGTATGTGGATGAAAGTCAAAAAAGTTGACTTGAATACATTCAGCAAATGAATTACTTGGTGAGATAAAGAATAAAATAAAGAGCTTTTTCTAATCTAAATCCTATTTTGTCACATTTGAAAGTCATCTAGAAATTATTCATGGTGACCAGGGAAAGCACATTCATTATCAAGTATTATAATCAGCATATTTTACATACAGTAGTTTAAATTGTGAGGCCTGTGTCATTCAAATGTCTAACAGCTTTTTCTCTAGGTTTTACCAACTCTGCTGACACAGAGACAAGTGCTTCATAGTTACATGCAGTGCTACTCACATTGTTAAACAACAAAGTGGTGCTCCTTAGGATGGTTCAGCCTCTGTCACACTTACATTCACATTGTCCATACGTTTCATTTCTATTCCTGTTCTCCACTCTTTTTGCCGTCTCTGGTGACATGGCGATCCAGACAGTAATCACACTGTACATCTCACTGTAATCTTATCTATCCCTCCAGGCTGTTCTGCACTCTCAGACCGCTACTGAGGGAGAGCCGTGGAACTGTTAGTCGGCAGCTGAAAAAGCTGAGTTCATCTGGGCCCGGTCCTCTTACCTGTCTCTGCATATCCTTGCTTTCACGGAGACATGCAACACCTGCTGCCCTCTATACTGCATATAATTTCACCCATTCTGCTAGGCCTGGGATTATGTAGGAGGCACAGGTTAGCTCATCTCATCTAAGTGGAAATTTCTTGTTCCTACTCTGTCACACTTGTCTATTTCTACACTTTTCCAAGCTGTCAGTAAAACCCGCTCTGCTTCCTGATACTTTGTGGTCCTTTGTTGGCCCTCAGAACTACCTGATGACTTCTGAGTACAACTCCACACCCTTTGTCAGTAAATTTTCTAAAGGTGCAACAGCACTTACTATCTGGGGGGACTTGGAGCTCCCCCTGATCTCATCCTTTCTGTATCCTTCCTACTTCTTGGTCTGGTTGCTCTGCTGCTAATCTCTTTGTTAACCTTCTTCTTGCTCCTCACCAACACTTAATTTAATTCTCCATTCCCCTCTCTCCTAGCCCTTCTAAACTGGTCTCACCTGGTCTGTCATCACCACTCAGCATAATGTGCAGTCTCCTTCCTTCCCTCTCCTCACTCCCACCTGCAATCTCTCTCTCTCTCTCTCTCTCTCTCTCTCTCTCTCTCTCTATTAACTGTACCACCATCACATTGCTATGTGCCCCTTTGACCTTGAGACCTTCCCATCTGTCTCCACCTGCTCTTTGACTCTGTGAAGCCTTGAGTACAATGTACCAGATTCCAGGCAGCTGAGAGAAGTGGAAAAAGACTAGTTAGTTTGAAGACTTCTTCAGCTAAATCAAACTTTAAAACTACTCTAAAATCCATGCCTCTGCTTCTAACCCCCAGAAACATTTCTCTATTCCCCCTATCCCCTACCTCCCTCCTCTCTCTCACCAACTTCGAGAGGAAAATTGATGACAGCCAGGGCTTTTTCTGCTAGTTACCTCCCAGAATAAAATAGATTGTCAGACAGCAGCCATCTTTGAATGGGTTAAAAAAAAATCCAACACTCACATGATATTTTTATTAAAGTGGGCTAAAAACAGGACAAAGTTACAAGCCAGGTATCTTTGTCAGGTCTGTAACCTAAATGCCAAAAAGGTGAATTAGGTAGTATTGTCAAATTTATGAACTCTATTGTCAAAGTCAAGCTTTTTTTTTTTTTTTTGCTTATTTTCCCTCTATATCTTTAGCCTAAATGCCAAACAGGTGTTTGAGGTACTATATAAGGCTCATGGGTGCGGCATAGTTTCTAAATCCCACCCCATCCCACATAAACAAATACCCTTATATATATATATATATATATATATATATATATATATATATATATATATATATATATATATATATATATATATATATATATATATATATATATAAGGGTATATTATATATATATATATATTTGTAGCAATTTGTATATTTATTGAGAACAATTACTGAAAATGCACACCTCTTGTATGCCAAGGAAGTTAAGGAAGAATGAGTAGGATTTTCCTACAAAACAACGTAAGACTCAAGACTCATACGCAAATAATCCCTCTCAATCATCACTTATGAGCCACTGGGAGTGTTTGTTGGTGTGTGTATCTGCAGAGACCCTGCCCTCTGCCTGGATTTTCTTGCTTTGCTGTGTTCAGGAAGTTTCTGGGGATCAGCCTTGGGGGAGTGGGTGTGTAGCTCCCAGCCAATAACAGCATGCAGTGCAAGATGGATAGCGCAACATCCAATAGGAAGCCATGAAAGTCACAGAGTGACGCCGCGTTGATCTGCTTTCTGTAGGTTGGTGCCGGCAACATTACGTTGTGGGTGCTGTCATTTCATTCTTCTGGTGTGTTTATGAGGATGTTTTGCTTTATATCCTGTCAGGCACCTGGAAACACTAAGAGAAAATATATATTTAAAGCGAACACTTATTTGCTCAACTTGATTATCTGTAAACACACTATTATTTGGCTGCCTGCTTGGCTTAATTCCTATCTCCCTGTCTGACAGAAAGCCTTCTCATTGTTTTGCTTTCTGTCAGCCCACAGTGTGATCTCTTGGCTGGCTGATAGGCTAAGAGCAGAATTTCCAATTTCCAGTACTGATTTGCTTCCTATTGGGCATCTTGCATTGTTTAGTTTTTTTTAGGCTGTCTGACAGCTACCCACTTTTGCATGATGTGTCATTCTGCTGTATGAGAGACTGCCTAATTTTTGTAACAGCCGGTAGGGACAGAATATCACATATCATAAGTTCTTGTGTAAAACTGCCATGGTTAAATAATGGTTAAGCTTCATCAACTGGTATAACAATGCATTTGCTAGAATAAAAATACAATACTGTAATTTGGAAATTTTGAGATGTTTTAATAGATTAAATTTAGATTTAGATTCAGATTTAATAAGTGTATCACTGCAAGCAATTATAAGCATCATCTACTACAGTTTGGAGGTGTGGTCTTGTGTTTAGCTTGTGTTATTGTGTTGTGTGTTATCCAACATTTCTTGCTATTTGAGCCACACAGAGACCCTTTAATGATTTTGAGGAATGTAGCTGAATTTCTTCCAATTTAATCTTAAAGAAAACCTTCAAACCTTCTGTGCAGTCTACAGAGCTGAACTTGTCACTGGTCATTACCAGCACATATGATTTTACATCAGCATAAATTATTGAAATGCTTTCTGTCACTGAAACACTCTGTTTGAGCGGTTCCAATCTCTGTGTCGAGTGCTCAGCCTCCCAGACCTTTCTGCCGCTGCTGACACAGTCAACCACCAACTGCTCTCCGCTGACCTGGGAATCTTTGGGTCTAAAATGCTTACCAGGTAATGTAGTGAGCACCTCAGTCATTGCTGAACACCCTCTGTTCTTTAAGGGGTTTACGAACTTTATGCAGATGACACTCAACTCTACATTTCTGTCTCCTCCTCTCACATTAACAGTGATACATACATTTTCCCTCGCTTCCAGTGTGATGTCTTCCCACCATCTTAAATTCAGTCTCATCCAGACTGAGCTGCTCATTTAACAGTTAAAACCTATCCATGAGTATTGACAAGACCATGCTAACTAACCATGTAAAGACCACCAGAAATTTAGTGGCTCTAGCCAATGAACTGTAGTATGAGGCCCGTAATGCAGCCACCAACAGACTCTGCAGAGTTTCATTCTACAAAATCTGTCATATCACACCATGCTTTATGAGGGACTCTGTCCATCTCTATATTCACAGTAGTAGTCAACTTCCATATGGACTACTGCAAATCCCTCTGAGACCACCTTTAAAATGTGCAAGATTTTTCTTTTCTTTTTTTTTTTTTTATCATATTGTGGTATTTCTTGTTTAATAGGTTACAGAAAATATATATTTTGTACTCGTATATTTAGCACTTTAAATTACCCGAGTTTGAACTCTGGGAGTTTGAACTTTTATTCTTGCTGTTTATGTGTGAATGCACTATCCGGAACTCTGTGCAATGGCAATAAAGGAATCTATCTATCTAGTCATTAAGCCACAACAGTCATCCCTCTTCCAGTCCCTCCACTGGCCACTCATGGCTGCTTGTATTGAACAGAAAACCCTAGTGGCAGTGTACAAAGCGGCAAAGGGATCTGCACTCTGTTTGTTCAGGCCATGTTCCAGTGCACACCAGCCCATGCTCTGCATCCTATCACTACAGCTGCTGAACTGTCTTCTTTCCTGCACCAGCACAGTGACTGCTACGCCTGAAGCCAGATGTGGAAAACTTGGTGTGGACATAGATTAAAAAATGGATAGTCAGTCTTTTTTCCTCAAATTTATGAACTCTATTGTTGTGGTCAAACTTTTTTAACCTCTATATCTCTCTTATAAATCTTTATAAATCTTTTTTTTTTTGTTGTTATATTTTTTTGGCATTTCTGCTTTATTTGATAATGACAGTAAAGAGAGAGACAGGAAAGGCAGCACAGACAGAGAGGATGATACGCAGCAAAGGATCTGGGCCAGATTTGAATCCAGGCCGCTGTGGTAAGGACTCAGCCTTGATATGTGTTATGCGCTCCATCAGGTAAGCTACCAGGGTGCTCCATAAATCTCAGTCTTAAACTGTGTGCCAATGCATGAGTCCAGTTCCCACTCCCACAGTTAATTATAAACGGATGTCAACATACCTCTATTTAACCTGGTTTGGACATAAATACCAATCATCAGCATGAGCCAGAAAATCAGACTAACATCCTCTAACACTGCCAAAGCAGCCTGAATGACACAAGTAGGTATTGTAATTTATTACTGATGGTGAATTATTCATATTCCTACATTACTGTATGATCTGGGTGACATTAAGTAATCCTTTTGCACTAGAATAAAAATCATGGTTGTATAAAAAAAGTTGTTAACATACATATCCAGAAGTATTACTACTATATGAAACTCTGTTGTTACCTATTAGGCTGCTCTGTAGGGAACACCTTCTCACCTAATGGATTTTGTAATCCCCCATATTAAAAAAAAAAAAAAAATCTTTTTTCCTTCCTCTATGCACTTTATGCACTCTACACATTACCTCCTTGCGCTGCCTTGTAGCACCTATGTCCTTTGGACCCGAAGCAGAGCTTTACAGATTTTTGCTTGTGGTATAAAAACCTCATATGTACATCACTTTGGATAAAAGCGTCTGTCAAATGTGAATTGTAAATTATAATTGTAATTGCTATGTGGAATGCTGTAAAGATTGATTTTCCAAAATGCAACACTGCCCCAGTGCCATCTTTTCTTTCTTTCTTTCTTTCTTTTTTTTTTTTTTTTTTTTTATAACATTTTTGGTGTCTTTGCTTTATTAGATAGGCACAGTAGAGAGAGACATTAAAGCCAGGGCAGAGAAGGGGGATGGTTTGTAGCAAAGAGCCCAGGGTGGAATCGAATGCAGAGCACTGTGGCTAATACTTGCCCCAACAGTATATGGCACACACTCTACATGGTGAGCCTTGTGTTCTCCACATCGCTGTATCACAATCAGCTTAGCTGCCACAGAGAAGTCTGTGTACATATGTGTAAAGGATGTGCACATCCTCATGGCATATTTTCTTCATAAATATCAATTACCGGGTTGAAACTGCTGAATGCATTCTTCGTGTATGTTCCCATCACCTAAGGTTTTGACTTCCTGCGAGCTGCTGAATAGTGAAATGACCTTCACCTTTGTTTGTATCCATATCTGTTATCGCTGCATTGTTTTCAGTATGAATCTTCAGTAATCTCTATCTGCGTTATCGTTATATATCTTCTATTCTGCTGCTGTGCAGACAAAATTTCTCCACAGCCCTCATTAAAGTTAAATCTAATATTGTCAGGGCACAATGGCTCTGACCTTTGCTCTCCCTACTGTTGATTGATTATAATTTTGGTGAACTAAGAATTTGAGCTTATTTTACTGTTCTACTCACAGCAAGCCATTCTGGAGGATCAGCCCAATCTCTAAAATGTACGCCATCCATTATCTAAATTACATCTTTATGCATATTATGAACGGTATCATTTTATTCTAATATTATCTCATCCAATTTTTCTTTCTCCCTTACAATGGAAAGATAGCATAGGCTTACTTACTTTATCAAAAGTTTCTCCAATATTTATACTCTTCCCTTTCTTGTCCATCTCTCTCCATTACATTAGGTGCCAAATTATAATGTAACAAACCATGGGTTAGAGTTAGTAGCATAATGTGACAGAGACTAGCTCCAGGGCAAATGTTTTCATATACGAGTTAGCTGTCATGTCTATCACAGATGCTTCGGAAGGCTGATGAACACTGTGAAGCTCTGGACAGCTGCATAGGTGGCACTGGTTACGGGTGTGAAACTGCAAAATTTGTTTCAATCCGAGTAAGTAAATACAGGGCCACTATGCCTATGCTGATACCAGTGACCACTGAATGACTTTTTGATTTAAGAATTAAAAGACATGTTTGGTTCCCACTGTTAATTCCTTAATCACATGCATGTTAAAACACATGACAGTTTTTAAAGGCAAATAACATAATGACTAGGATATTAATTCCACTACAGGCCACCTGGATACTTGCTGCTGCCTGAAACGGCTCTGCTAGTGAACTGTCCGTATGCCAGGGCTCTGTCTGTCTGTCTATCCTGAAGCAGGCCCCTCCTCTTCCCTTCCTTTCTTTTGCAGCTCTGAGTTCTCTGTTTCGTAGTTGTTAATTCTTTATATGAATTGGTGGTGTTGCCACAGTAGCGAGCAGCCTTCTCACATTGCAGTTTGCAACATTTTCATTTACATGTGCAAATTAACTCCATGCAATGCTCCTATTTCTTTCTGCCATCACTGCATGTGTTGGATTGGTGCTGCCTGGTAGTCAGGATGTGGGTGCACAGCGTGTATATTCACATGATGGCACGACAAAGACAGCAGTGAAGGAGAGGTGAAGTGTGCATGTACGTGTTCACAACAACAGGACATTTGCACAGACTGTTCTGCTCTTTGTTGAAATGTATAACTTACAACATTGAAGAGAGAAACTAAAACTGGTATCGATCGCATTGCACTAGAATCAATCTGTAGAGACAGAGAGAGATAAAGAGAGAGAGGGAGAGAACAGCAGAAGAGACAAGAACTGAGGTCCAGCACATATGCCATATTGTCTTGTTGAGTTTCTTCATAATTGCCAAGGATCAGAGGAACTGCCCAAGAAAATGAAAAGGCTTTGTGTTACCATGTGTCTCACTGGGGTGGTTTGATAATCAATCTTCATTCCTGACACATTCAAAAATGTTTTTATGCAGTGCATTTAACTTAGAGTACCTCTTGTGGCTAAAATGTGATATCATACAGAATTCATGGGTAATGAGTGTGACTTTGGCTCTAAGTTTCCTCAAAATGTCCATCTTGTGGCTGTTGTTTTCCTTTCATGAGAAAAGGGCTGACTGCACATCAGATATGCTGATATGCATTTGCAACTGCTCTCTGATCTGCCAGCAAATATGCATGGTTAGCTTGATTGAAGACACAGGGATGAGGAGCCAGCCATGCACATAAGACTTCCAATTTCTGGCAGTTTTTCAAAACTCTAAGCCCAACCTATTGTCAAAGAAAGTTTTTTTTTTTTTTTTTTTTTTTTTCAAAAGTGACATTAAATTATTTGATGGTGGCAGCTCAATGGTAGGGAATGGATGGTATGGTGTAGTTAACCTTTTCTAGGTCTTAAGAACAAATTAAATATTTAACCCCCCTTCCCTTTTGCTTAGAATTAGTGTCAGGTGACCTTGCATAATACATTCAGTAGTTAATATAGGATGTGGTACCCCTGAAAGTAAAGTTAAATATTACATAACCAAAGGTTATCTATACATCTTTCACCCTTATTTGTCTGCATAACTCACTTGAAATTCCTGATCGTTGCAGCAATGAATGACCTCTCCTCCTTGTTCTCCACTGGACAAGGAAATCAAAAGCCAAATGCAAAGCTCGGTCTGACAACTGTCCAACAGATTACCCGTGGTCAAATATCTCCCTCTAAATCAATTTGAAGGGCCGTGTTCAATGAAGATAAATCATTCAATAAAACAACTGCTGTTTGTCTATTAATCAGCATTGGGCAGGAAAAACTTCAGATCCTGCTCCAGCATAATAGCAAATTTCACTGCCAGATTAACTGGATGGATGATGATGACAGATTCTCTTGAGCCTTTTTCTTCCTTTATTTTTTGTTTGTTTGTTTGTTTGTTTGTTTGCCAAAATCAGCCTTTTAACCCATGATTCATCTTTATGAGGGGAGTTGGCAGTCACTGCTGGTGACAGACTTGTGTCTGAATTGCCCTTGTAAAACCTGTACTTATCAATGGATATCAATGAATGTTTTACTTCTACATCATTTTTTAACTACCTCCAATGTTTTTTCCCTCTGTAAGTCCATCCATCTGTTTTGTCAGAAGGATAACCCAAAAAGTAGTGGATGGTCAAAAATTGGTCAAAGGGTTGCTCATGGGCCAGCAAAGAAGTGATGAACTTTTCAGGACAAATGGCCTTGAAGGGGCAGGGCAATGGCACAAACAAGGCAGTAGTTGGTTATGGGTCAAGGCAGGACTGACAACCATTCCTCACTGACTGGCCAAAAAAGGCATGTCCTATGACAGCAACATTGTGGAAAGTGGGCAGGGCTAAGCACCAACAGCCATAGTTTCTAAAAGCATACACAAACACCACAAAACCTCATGGGGAGGTGGGTCGCAGGCCAACAACACAGTGATTGCCTTTTCGGCCCAGTCAGCCTCAAGGGGGTGTGGCGGGGCACAGGGCTTGGCACAACCAGAGCCATAGTTTCCAATTGCATTCGCACACATCACATAACCCAGTGGGACGGTTGGCCATGACTCAAGGCGGCACTGATCACCTTTCCACACTGATTACCAGACAGGAGCGTGTCCTGTGACAGCAGCATTATCTAATGGGGACAAGGTTTAACACAAACATGGCCTTAGTTTCCAAATGCATCCATGTAACATCACAAAACCCTGTGGGGAGGCTGGTCATCGGTCAAGGTGGCACTGAGCAACCTTTCCCCTGACTTGCCACAAGGGCACGTCCTACGACAGTAGCATTGCCAAAAGGGATTGATGCTTAGCACATACAGGGTCGCAGTTCCAACTGCAACCTTGGCCGAGGTCTGGTCTCTGGTGCCTTCTTGTTCAGTGTGCATTGGTAAACACCTTTAAAGCAAATGTTCATTCAGTCAAGTTTTTTAATTCACTGACTCTTACTACATCTTCACAATGACATCTAATATAGAGCTGGTGCTAAACACTGACCTGCTGTTGTAGAGAAGTTATGATCTAACTTACCCCTCTATCACAACATCATGGTGAATTCCCTGCAAACCCTTTTAGCTTGTCAGGAGCATTTCCTCAAATGGATGTTTACAGTGCAAGTACTACTTACCAAAAAGCCAGTGCCTTTTTTTTTTTTTTTTTTTTTTTACATTTTTCATCTTGCACATGTAAATTACCTTGACAGCAGCTCTTAAATAAACATAGTGCATCCTAAAATCCAGTAAGTTTGGATATGTGTGGGCGACGAGGTGAGTTCTTGACATGTTTTCACAAACAGCAGATCTCCCAGGCCTAATCTATTTCATACACTTGATCTGACGATTATGCAGGTTTTCCAGACAGCCAAATTTGTGCTCTCCTTTAACCCTTTGAACAAGGGTTGCCAAAATTCACTTGATTTTTATATATATTGTGTGTGTTTGTGTATTTGTATGTGTGTGTGTGTGTGTGTGTTTGTGGGTGGGGGGTGGAGGGAGGGTGGGGGGTCTTAATTATTTGTAATTAAATCTTTTTTTTTTTTTTTTTTTTTTTTTTAATATATTTCTATGATGATTTTCCAGTAATATTTGACTAATTTTCTGGGGTGGCTTGGCAAATGCTAACTAATTTCTTGCTAATTTGCCATTGCTCTTGCCAATTGCTCATCCCATTTTTCTGAAAGAAATCAAGTGAATTTGCTCATTGTTTTCAAAGGGTTAAATTTCCGGTTGTTTGCTAACAGGAGATTAGGGGCGAAAGAAATCTTTAGAAATGAACTGAGGAACTGCTGTGTGTACTGATGTTTCCGAATGGGCCCAGTGTCCATGTATTGTACTCAACAACATATTATTGCCACCCTCCAGTGAACAATTGGAACATTTTTCAAACAACTCTTCCAAGCAAATGGATGTTTTGCAAAGTAGGAGTAATTCTCATCAACTCAAACAGGCACAGCTGTGTATCCCCACTCTGATTTCCCCCTGCATTTTAACTGGGAGCCTGACTGGTAAGATAATCACACATCAGTTTTTGAAATGAAGCGTTTTTAGGAAGGCTGTGAATGAGGGTGATGAGGTCACTGGAGGAAGCCATTAAAGGCAGCATGACTTGGAAGAAGATGAAAATATTCCAGCAAACACCCTGTAGAATACATATTACTCAGTGTGTAAAATCCTGTAAATGCAGCCCTATGGAGCAGAACATTTACTGCCACATACTACACTTTGAATGCAAGAACAAAGAAGAGGGAAATTTCACAGAAAACTCCAGTGAATATGCAATGATAAAGTCAGCTAAAAAAAACAAACAAACAAACAAACAAAAAAAACATATGTATTCTTTGTCAGAAAGGGAGAACAATAGTGTTTGTGCTAGAGAGTAATTACCTGGAACATGGATATGTACGACATGTACGTTTCCATCCTTTTAGCAGAGGGAACAGAGGATGTACTGTTAACATGAATGCTAAATGTGACAAGAACCCGGCACTGTGCATAATGTGGCGTTGCCATCGTTTCCTTCATAAACCCTGTGGGATAAAAGTGCACTTGAGCAAATATGCGATCAGATTCCCTTTAAATGGGGGTCTCATCAAAGTCCTCCAGGCTAAGTCCTGTTGCTTAACCCCTCTCAGTAATGTTCAAAACCCCTCATCTTCATATCTCGATACTGTTTGGCTAAATTGCAAATCATATTACATTCCCTTGAACTAATTGGCTTAAAGAAAATTTGATAAAGTCCACTCTCCTCTGCAGTTTGTTTTCCATAATACTGATTCCTGTTGATTAATTGCCTTTTTGCTCTCGATTACAGGTTGAGCCATATGGAGCAGCTTAGGTGTGCAAAATTCCCCAAGCATACCAATAGATAATGGCGTTTAATTGAATGATAGTCCACCATAGAGTTAGAAAAGTGATGGGTAAGAAAATGGAAATGGCATCTGAAATGAGGCATATGTGCCTGGTTTATTTATTTATCTCTGCCCAGATTGGGTCTGTTATGAATGACAGCGTGCTTACTCAAGTGTAAGGATATTCACATACTCACATAGAGAGAGTGAGAGAGAGAGAGAGAGAGAGAGAGAGAGAGAGAGAGAGAGAGAGAGAGAGAGAGAGAAAGAGAGAGAAGGAGGGAGAGAGAGGGAGGGAGGGAGAGAGAAATGAATAATTGATGATACAGACTTCTCCAAAACAGTCATCAGAATTCAGGAAATTGGAGCACAGAGCCCCTTTCTATACAGGTGAGAACAGCATTTCAGCCATCATAATGTGAATTTGATCAGACTTTCAAAATAGCGGTGAAGGCTGACATCTTTGATCAAAATACCCACATTCAGCACATAGTAGAATCCTCAAAATGAATCCCTCAGTAATTCAGTAAACAAAAAGAAAAAGAAAAAAGGCCGACATAAGATGAAATAAGGCAAAGCTTCAATCACCCCAGGGAAAACTTGGACATGTAATGACAAGTGAAGAAATCACAGAAGGTGAAGAACAATTCATTTTGTTTTTGTTACTGCTGTTACAGTAACAATAGTACTACAGAACAAATTCATGACATTGACAGAAAGCTTTCGAAAGGACGGCATATCCTTTCATTACACTGTGTGGCATACATATTGACACTATGTAGAAACCTAATATGGATATAAAGCAGATTTTTAAAGTAGCAGATAATTAAAGTACAAAATTAATGGAATTCTAATCCATTACAGTTACTAAGGAAAAAAGTAATTAAACTGCAGTTACTAATTAAAATGTTGGTGATTATTACATCCAAATATATTATTTTTGGTAAAAAGGTTTATATGTAGAATATAACATTCATTCTGCTTTGCATCTTTTCACCGTGCAAGAATGCCCTCTTTTGGCATGGTTCCAGAAAATGTGGGTCAGCAAAGCAGTTGGGATAAATTTGAGTACATCATCAAGAGTAGGATGGCTTTCAAAGAGCTGTCTCTACGTCTAGACAGGCCTCATTCATTTGGCAGTATGCACTCAAATTTTGAACATTTTTTGATTGGCTCTCCTGTGTTAATTTGCGCAGGCTCTCGTCTGCCAATCAAATCAAAACACATTGCTCCAAACGTCCAGTCTGCGACGCCTGTGACGAGCCCACCACGTAAAGGTGGGTGGCGATGTCGTCACCTTTCAATGCTGGAAATTCAACATTTTCCTTCTGAAATTAGAAAAGGGCTCTAACATTACTGCACCGTGTAAAGCTTGTTTACCAGCTTGTTTACCAACAAAAAGTAATCAATTGTTATCAAAGTAATCACAAAGTAATCAAATGTAAAAAGTTACATTACATTAATGAAGTAATTAAAATAGTTACATTACTTATTATATGTATTATAACAGTGTAGCTAGTAATCTGTATCCTATTCCACTTCAAAAGCAACCTTCCCAACACTGTTTACCAGTTACAGTTAAATTGCTAACCCAGCGTTATGCAGACCATGTAGAGATAGAGTAAGAATTAAAACCAGAAGGCCTGACACAGCATCAGGTCAGAAGTTCACAGCCTTTCCATCAGCACAGCAAAAGCAGCCACACTGCTGATGTCTGCAGCTTTGAGATCAATACGCTTCATACAGATTGTTTATTTCAACTGAGCTCAACTCAGCTGAAACTGATTGGCGATTGGTCTTGACTTGCAAACCATTCCACAGCACTTGAGCAAAACACACGTCAAACCCAGCCAAACTCCAACATGCACAGCAGGGCATGGAAAAAAGTCTATATGGTGGTCAGCATTCCCTAGGGGAGTGGTGTGAGGAAGTGGTTTGGATTCATATAGTATTAATTATGCTATACTGTTCCTATAAAAAAGAAAACAGAATTTTCTGCATGTGAAAACACGCATTAAACTAATTTCTGGTAAACCCTTGCCCTTAACACTTCACTGGCATGGGACTGTAACGTGCCCACCCCCCAAGGTTACAGCGGACACTGAGAAGTAATTAAGATAAAGTTAATAGAATGCAGTTATAGCTCAATAAGCCAGAGTTTAATTGAAATGACTAAGCCTGACTTTGTGTCCTAGTAATGTTTAAAATAAAACATAAAAACAGTAATTGAATTTCAGTTAGGCTCTGGAAAGGGATCAAGTGTGTCATGCTTTGCGGGAAATGAGCCAGTAGAGCTTGTCTTTATGTGCACACCTACATGAGACACACACACACACACACACACACACACACACACACACCTGTATACAAACAGAATGAAAATGGGATGTTTGTGTATGTTTGTGCAGACATTAACCAGTATTGGGTTCTATCTCTTTACTTCAAGAGGAAAATGAGTTTTAGGAAGTTCTTCATTAATGTGAAGTGAGCAGGGCTCTTGCTAGAGAATGCATTCAGTTCTGAAACCCTATCCACATCTTATATAAAGGCCTGGCTCAGGCTACATGTGACACGACTCATTTTTTTGCCGGTATATTAAAAGGAGCTGTAAACACAATGGAAGTCTCAGCTAGTAAACCATGATGTCCCTCACGAATGGTGCAAGCCATCTGCCCTGGGTGTACATGTGATGTGCACAGTCTGGAGACCTTTTGGCCTGTTGGTGGTGCTGTGGTGGGGCAGGCAGTTTTCATGTAGATGCTGGATATCACTATAACACGACATTCCTCAAGGTTCAACAAATTTGACCGAGCAGTATCCAAGATATTAAGTGTGAATCCTGGGGCCCAGTTGGTCTCATGGTCAGTTTTATGCAGATCTGTGCCACTGCAAAGAACTGCGGCCGTTGTACCAGGCTAACGTCCATATAAACCAACTTTGCAGCGACTCACTGACTTGCTGATTGGAGAGGTTTTACAGCAATGACCAAACAAACAAGCAGTGGAGTCTGGAGCATGGAGAGGTGTCCTGTGTGCCATTTCTTGCCTTGCTGTTGGAGTGGAACTGCAGATTGTTTAACCAATCGGTGGTAAGCATCGCTGCTGATTACTTTAGCAAGCAGTCATGGCATAACATATCTTTTTTTTTTTTTTTTTTTTTTTTTTTCATTTTATTCTACTTGCCAAATGACCATGGTAAACAGCTCCATGGCCGTTCTACTCCAGTTCAAGTTCTGTGGGTGGGCTAATCAGGTTTCTATTCAAAATGCCCAACCCCAGTGTCAAAATCCACTATTGCCCCAAATTACTTCCAAAACAGGCCATCAGAGGCTAAGAAACCAGTGGAGCCCAATCCATAGTCTCTTCCCCACTTTTCACTTTTGTGGACAATTACAGTCAAGGGCATATGCTTGGACTCATGAGTTGGATTGGTGCTGATGGTCATTCAGAAAGTCATGATTACCATTTAGGAAATGTGTACAAAACACACTGACCTTTAAGAAAAAAGATTCAGTCTTCACCCCATTAAAATGAAAACTCTCAATAAAGTCAGCACAGCTGAACTGTATGCCAGTGATGAAAGTTTTGCATAGTTTCATATTCAGAATCTGGCTTTT